>NC_051284.1:5327500-5627500 GCF_015220745.1 Sebastes umbrosus
AATAAGGCATTTCTTAAAATGATGGCAGCTATACATACACCCACAATCGTCCAATCTAAGTCTCTATCTCATACATTTGCCACTAAAGCATGGAAACACACACACACACACATATATATATATTCATTAAAATGGACTAAATGTAACATGATCCAGTGTCCTGTGAGATCCTCTACCCTCAGTGATGCTGCTTTAACATGAAGCTTCTTAAATACTGAATCCACTGCAGGTGTCACAATGTTTTTATTGGCTAAAATGCTTTCAGATTTCTAAACATTTTGACACAGATGCTATAAAACGCCATCAGATTTTTTTCACTGAGGCCTGAAAATCCACAAATTCAGATTTCTCTCACTTTAATTTGAACAAAGTAACCAGAGGAGTCTGGTCAAATCAAGTCTAATTTTAGATAAAGTATTTAAATAACCCCAAGGCAATGAAGCCTAAAGTTTGGGAGGGTTTGTTGACTTTTGTTTAATGTTTATATATATTACAACATGATTTGTACTGTCCTCCAAAGGGAAAAAAAGTATTGTTTTTATCCACCTTGTCCATGAGTTATGAGCTATTGATGCTTTAATGATTCATATGCACAAGTGTATGTACAGTTTTTTTTAATGCACAACTTTTAATTCAATAACAACAACAGCCTTCACAATAACAAGAAGAGTTTTGGACGAAATAACTGCACCATGGAATAAGCAGCAACAGAGACAGAAACAACACAGCTGTATAAAGACAACATCTCAGTGATGGCTCTATATGTACAGGTGTCTCACTTGCATGAAGCTGTCCAAATGTCCCGTAAACAGTCTCTGTGTCCAAATGTCAACGTCTGCACAGTCTCGCCCTAAACTTTAACTCGTGCTCTTCTTGCGCGCGTCCCCTCCAGACTTGAGCTCCATCAGCTCCAGCTCGTGCTTCGCCGCGGTCTCCAACACCCTCTGCTTGTTGTAGAACACCACAAAGTTATTAATGATCGGGTGGATCGGCAACGCGATGGCGATCACCCCGCACAGGAAGCTCACGGCCGCGTTGCACTTCCCCAGCGTTGTCTTCGGGTAGATGTCTCCGTATCCCACCGTCGTCATGGTAATAATGGCCCACCAGAAGGACTGCGGGATGCTCCTGAACAGCGTCTCCGGGTGGCTCTGCTCCAGGGTGTAGGCCAGCGCCGAGAACACGAAGATCCCCACCCCCATGTACATGAGCAGCAGCCCCAGCTCCTTCAGGCTATTCTTGAGCGCGTAGGTGAGCGTCTGCAGCCCGGAGGAGTGGCGCGCCAGCTTGAAAACACGCGCGATCCGCAAGATCCGGAGCGCCTGCACCGCCTGCTGCACGTTAGTGAGCTCCAACATGGACGTGGTGCCGAGGTGGGTGAGACACAGCACCACGTAGAAGGGCACGATGGCCAGGAAGTCTATGATGTTCATGAAGGAGAGCAAGAAGCCGAGCTTGTCCGGAGAGGACGCGAGGCGCAGCAGGTACTCCGCGGTGAACCACAGCATGCAGGCGGTCTCGATCGCCTCCAGGATCGGGTGCTCCGACAGTTTCCCCTCGGAGTCCTCCACCTGGAGCTCCGGGATCGTCCCAACGCACATAACCACCGCAGACACCAGCACGGAGAGGAAGGACGCGATGGCGATGACGCGTGCCGCCCGAGAGGAACCGGGTTTCTCCATCAGCCTCCAGAGGAACATCTGGCACCGCTGGCTGCGCGTAATGCACCGGTCCGCGTCCAGATCCTCCAAGAGGAGCACTTTCACTTTGTCTGCGATCTCAGTCAGCTCTTCTTCCTTCTCGCTCAGGTAACTTCTGCAGCATTCGTCTAAAACACTTTGGTCGATCCTCCAGAACTCCATCTCCTTGATGAAGCAGATGGGGCAGATGCCGGGTTTGATGTGGATCTCGTCGAAGTAGTAGACGTCGATGATGCACTTGAAGGCATCGGGGTCTCGGTCGAAGTAGAACTCCTTTTTGTAAGGATCGAAGTCGTCACAGAGAGAGGAGATGACTTCTTCAGAGTTGTGAGTTGATGAGCAGTTGAGCAGCTCCGTCAGTCTGCTCTCCGGGTAGCGGTTCAACACGTCCCCGAACAGCAGCACCCGGACTCCGCCGATGTTCACAGCTATCTCCCCTTCGTCGCAGGAACCAGTTCGATATTTGGGCTTCGGAACTGTCCACATTTTACTGAAATGTTTGACTGATTAAATATGTGTCCTTTAATGTTAAAGTGAAGCGCACTAACCACAGTTGATGTCCATTATGTCTGCGCGTAAAATGTTTCCTCTTCTGACTGTTCCATGCACACTGAATGAATGGAACACAGCTTGAGAGGCAAAGCTTTACCTAACACTTCACACCTCTCTCTCTCTCTCTCTCTCTCTCTCTCTCTCTCTCTCTCTCTCTTTCTCTCTTTCTGTCTCTCTCTCTTTCTCTCTCTCTCTCTCTCCCTCTCTCTCTCTCTCTCTCTCTCTCTCTCTCTCTCTCTGAAATTCAAATAAGCTTTATTGGCATGAACGTTCAGGTCACATCATTGCCAAAGATAAATGACATATTATTGGGATATTACATTTTTCACAAATAAACTAAATAATCACAATATAACAAATACATTCACATTCTTTTTCAACACATTTTTTACTCAATCAGAAACATTTACAGAGCTTGTAGTACTTTTTAAAGGTGCAGTAAATAGAATTGGAGCAAATATGATTCAAAAGTTATTTTTATAAAACAGTTACTATATCCATGTGCCTCTGTGTCCTCAGGTGTTCTCCAGTGCTCCTAAAGGCATCTGCAAGATTTCACAGGCTGGAGGAAAACAACCAATCAGAGCCGAGCTGGAGCCATCTCATCTCTGAGCAGCTGTCAATCACTCGCAAACTCTGTTCAAACGCACAAACTAGGCAGCGCTGATCAAATATGAATCAATATTCTGTTACTGTAATGCCTATTTCAGAAACATCTAGTAGTGTACTGTTTAGCTGTAAAAACTAGAAAGTTTGTGACTCGGCAGTCATGTTGAGATCAGATATATATGACTCTCCTCTCAGGCCTGGTCTTAAGAGGAGACCCCTCTTCCTGATCCAGGCCTGATTACCCCAATCACTGCTCACTGAAATGCCTCAACTGGCTCCTACTATATATGTGCCATGCTGGCCTGAAATTCAGTGGACATCATTTGTGGACAAAGGTAAGTAGAAGATTGTGACTTGGTAAGTGACCTACAATAGTCTAATAAAGACACAGCTTACATATATACCTGATTATTCATTTAATAGCACTTATTTAATAAGTAAAGATTACTCACTCTTTTGTACTTTGATTTCTTTGTTTTTGTTACTGAGGTGACGATGACTTGAGATACAGGTATGGAAATCATTAATAACATTATCAACATTATTATCAGTAATTCATATCATATTGATCTTTCTCACTTTGTTATTTGTTTTTTACTCAGGTGCAGATGGCCCGCCGGAGAGAGAAGACAGCGCGGAAGACCGAGACTCAACGTTCCCGCAGAACATCCAGAGTTTCCGTGACGATGAAGAAGAAATGCGCTCTCCTGACCAGAGCAGTGACATAAAGTTGTGATAAGATACATTACATACTCTATGTTGATTATATTATATAAAATATTCATGATTTATTTTTTTTTATATCTTTTATATCCTCTTTGTCTCCTGGGGCACCTGAGAGTGGATGTCAAGCAACCGATCATCCCAGGAAGCTGCAGCACCACAGATGAACACACTGAACACACTTCTGCACCAAACTTTCTTCCAGACCCCATCAGGAGAGTCTGATCCCTAAACAGCCACCCCAACCGACACCCTACCTCTCCCAGCAGTCAAGAGGATGAGGAGGACAAGCTCCACAGCAGAGATGTTTCAGTTGACTAAAGAAAGTAAGACTCTTATTTAGAAGACGAATATTGACATCAAGTTGACTGATGATATTTCTAATTATCAACATCAACATCTAATTAGCTACTGTCTTGAATAATATACATAATAAACATTCATCATTAGTTTTCCGTTCCAGGGCAGGACTCTTCCTTTATCCTGAGAAGACATCCTCTCAACCAGCCAAACATCCCAGGAAGCTGCAGCACCACAGCTGAACACACTGAACACACTTCTGCACCAAACCTGCTTCCAGAGCCCAAACCAGTGCGGCAACACTTAGAAGAAGACGACAGCAACGATGAGGAACTTCCCAAACTCACCAGTGCAGATGAAGCTGTCACTATGTGCTTCCTCTGTGGTGGCAGGTTTGTGAAGCTCCACAAGTCAAGACGGTCAAGAAAGAGACACCGGCAGACCTTTATCATTGTTTATAGGCACTGTTGTATTTCATTATTTTTCCTACAGTCGTTTACAGTACCTTCCTACACAATAGGCTGGTGTTGAATTCATTTATATCTAGATGACTATATCTGACTTTTGAGTGTTCCGTTAAATTATTAAGTCTGTTAATTTCCGCATTCACACATCTGGAGTTTTTTCTTTTGCCAGCTGTTCTTCCTGCATTTGGCAGCTTCAACTGTGTTACTTTTAGTCTGGATTATGAGTTTAACTTCTTCGTATTTGTCTAATATAGTTTACTCTTCCTTTGTAAAAATGTGTGCTCATAACCAGACTGAGAAACCCTGGGTTGATTTATCGAGTTGATAGCCACCTTCGTAGGACCGTTTAGCATGATCTCGGTTGTTAGGGTTAGTTAAGTCAGATAACGAGAAGATACCCTGGGTATGTTGAACTCGCTTTGTAGTACAGGCCTCAGGATCCAACAAATGTAAACTGCCACTATCACAACACAAAATGGACACCATGGGAGATAGTGCACTCTGGTGATCATGTAGTGTATAGCATTCAGTGGTGGAAAGTAACAGTTTAGTACATTTACTCATGTGCTACTTAAGTACTATTTTGTGGCACTGGTACTTTGAGTATTTATTTTTCATGCAACTTAATATATTTTATACTTTTTTGCAGTGGTTCTCAGCCAGGGGTCTGGGGACCCCTAAATTGATTCACATCAGGTCACGGACCCCCATTTGATACGATTTTGCTTAAGGCATCTAAAAAGATTTTGGTTGTTAGATATGATTAAGACCAGAATTATATTGTTGTCAAAGGAGGACGTGAAACCTATGATCAGAACCTATGATAACACCTGTTCACTATAGAAGTGAGCCCAATGTGAATAAGAGTCATAAGAGTGACTATTCTGATCATAGGTTTCACTTCCTCCTTTGACAACAATATAATTCTGGTCTTAATCATATCTAACAACCAAAATCTTGGTTGAGAACCACTTCTACCACTGTATCCGCCAGCTGAATTTTCTGGTTAGTTATCCGGCAAAAGATTTTAAATAATCTTACTCTTTTTGGCTTGTGATCTTTTGCAAAAAAAAAAGCAGTGTAGCTGGGGCTCGTTGTCACGTCTCAGATATATGAGTTGATAGCAGTTACACCAAAGTCAGATTTCCCCTCTAAACTACTGACATGATTCCATTTAAATAAAAGTTTGAGGCCCAGTTTGAGGTAAAACTCCCCAATATTTCACAAAAAGAGAAACAAAGAAAAATTAAAACATAAAAAAAAAAAAACTGTGCAGCAAATTTGTCTTTTTTTTCTTCGTTCCTACTTCATTAATCATCTCATGACCTCTCAGATTTATCTTGTGACGGCCAGGTCGGGAATCACAGAACCAAACTACCAAACTGTATGTACAGTGGTTAAAAGAGTACTCCACAGATTTAGCACTCCAACAACACAGTCGGAACATAGACTGTATTTAAAGATGGACGACATGACAGCTCCCCAAAAGTGAAGCCGAAACATCTTGATTGCCCCCTGGTGGCTGGCTGCAGTATAGGTCATAAATTCCGCCCCCTCCATGTTAGCGGATGGGACATGGGCCAAACTAAAAAGTCAAAGTACACGTCAAATACATTTGGCTCGCGATTGGTTCAAGCGGGTGACCTAGATACCGCGGCTCCACTGCCCGATCGCTACTGCGCAGACTCTGGCTCCAAATAACGTCAAAATCTCAACATGGTTCCTTCCTGTATCCGGGATATTCTGGCTTTACTTCAGTACAGTGGGAGGAAGTGGAGACGCGTCCTCTTTATATACATACAGTTTATAAGACGGACTCACGATGGACAGCTTTTCAATAACGAATCAAAATCGATGCAGCAGAACCAGAAAAATCACTTTTTATTCCACACATTCTTCTTCCTTCCTACATTACCCACGATGCAACGTGACTGATGACAGTTCAGTCGGAAGTGTGTTATGCTAATAGCAGCTAATGCAGCCTCGAGCCTCTAGCCTCAAGCAGAGATGAGGAGCAGGCTACAGAGGTCTGGTAAGCTCACCGCTCTCTAACTCCATACCTCCAGATTTATTTCATTTTCAAACTTGTAGTCTCCAGCCCCGACCGACGCTAACTCAAGTGACATCACTTGAGGCAATTTACTAGACTTCACGCAGCTCCTTCTGGAGTCACAAAATGCTTTATACAACTTCTTTTTTTTTTCACATACAGTATGCAATTGTACTCCCCAAGAACTGTAAACAGACATTGATATGTCAAATTTGTGTCGAGTCCCCCTTTAAAACTAGCATGATTTTTAACTTCAACAGTAAAATGTTTGTATGCCCTGATGCGTCAGGCTATATATACATTTTATAATGATATATCATATATAATAATATGTTAGTCACAGGGGTAATTTTTCTGAAAAACAAGTGTGTTTACTTTGATACATTGAGTACATTTAGCTGATAATATTTCTTTACTTTTACTGAAAGGCACAGTGTGTAGGATTTGGTGGCATCTAGTGTTGTGGTTGCAGATTGCAACCAACTGATTAACCCTCTGCTCACTCCCTTTCCAAGACTGCGATAACGTGAGCCGCAAACGGCTCATTCTAAGCTAACAAAAACACAACGATTCTTAGTTGAAGTTGATTATGCACTAATGAAAACACAGTTATGAATATTTTTCTGCTAATAGATCCACCGAAATCCTACACACTGTTCCTTTAAAGTTATATTTCAGTGCTGGTTGTTTTGGGAGTTAGCATGTTCTCCTCGTGTTAGCGTTGGATTTCTCCAGGTACTCAGGTTTCCTCCCACATTCCAAAAACATACAGGTTAGGTTCATTGTTGGCTCTAGATTGCCCGTAGGAGTGAATGTGGGCATGAATGGTTGTCTGTCTCTCTGTGTCAGCCCTGTGATAGTCTGGCGACCTGTCCATGGTGTACCCCGCCATCGCCCAGTATCAGCTGGGATCGGCTTCAGCCCCCACCCCCTCCCGCGACCCTGAATAGGATAAGCGGTTACAGATAATGGATGAATGGATGGATGGATTGGCGACACCGGCAGTTACTGTAACCCCACCTCTAACAATAAAAACTACTACATAGACTATTTACTACTATATAGACTACTCTATTGGTACTTTAACTTAAGTAAAGGATCTGAGTTCACCATAGCATTACATTTAAAAACATTCTGAGCAAATATGAGTTAAAAGAAAAATGATATGTACAGAGTTATGATATGCTTTCCCTTCAGAATATACTGTATAATGCACTAAAAAAAGTACTGGACTGCTGTTGAATAATGTGCATCTGTGCATGAAGAGAGCTGCTGTGCTCACTGAAAATGCTTGAAGCCCCATGCTGACCTTAATATTTACAGTATGTTGTTGCATATTTAAATGGTTCCACAGTTCCACGTGCAGCACATCACAAAGTGTAGTCCAGCTGATACTGCGGTGAAGAGGACCCAAATCCATCTACTGTTCACCTGACAAGATTATTTACACTGCTGCTGTCCAAGGGTCCAGTTATCTCTGGCTCATGAGACATGTTGAAAACCAAGATTAGGATCACTAGACGTGTTTTATTTCAGAGTTGAGGGTCTTAAGGCTCCTGGCTCTCACTGGTCCATTCCACCAGGTGAGCGGCAGGGCCCTCATTGCTTGGTCATTGTGCTGGTCCGCTCTTCGTTGACTGCTAGCTGATCTCCAGCAGATTTGTGTTGACGTGGTAGCAGATATAGGAGAGGTACTCATGCTGACAGATTCCTGGGATGTCACAGTTCACCTGATCGGCAGAGGGAGACAGGAGAAGACGGAAAACACATTTAATCATTGTACTGCAAGAGTATTTGTCTGTGCACCATCGATTCAACAGATTCACCTATGTATTGCAATTTTTTTTTTTACAACTTTTAAATATATTTTTAATGCCAGAATCAATATATTTGCTTAATTTGAGTCTATGCGGAGGTAAAAGGAAGTTACCGCTTTTATTGTTGTAGTCTGAGTATCGTGACGTCATATCCGTACCGTATCCGTCAACCAAAACAAACCGCCGCAAGCCGAAACAAGAAAGTACAAAACGGTGGAGGGTCCACAGGGATACGACCTGCACCCTCACATTTTGAATCCAAAGTGGTAAACAATACACATCCAGTAAAGGATGGAAACACTTTGGGTTTCACACATTGACAGGAAAAGCAGAGCTAGACATCACAGCTAAAGCTGCATGCTAACTCTGTCACGGACAGGAAACGTTATCGTATTGTGGTGAACCCAGCGAAGTTAGCGGAAGTTAGTGGAAGTATACCCGTGCGGCTACGTCTGTTTTTCAAAATAAGGTGTTAACAAAGGGAACTGTATATCCAAAATACATATATGGAAATAAGATTGGGTGGATTATATTCACCAGAAGTATAAAACATTACATGTCCCTTATACATAAATAAATAAATAGAAAATGCCACTACATTGTGAGGGAATTGTCTTTATTCTTTGATTTTTGGGTTGCTGGAAAAAAATCTAATAAATAATTCCTGACAATTACTGATATATTTGACTTCAGGACATCGCTGACTACATACCTGCTGAAAATTAAACATTTTTACTGTATTAATTTAGATTTTTTCCAAAGTAAAAGTCCGCAATAAATCGAATTGCAATACTTAAAAATCGCAATACATACACATCACACCCTGGGTTGATTTACCGAGTTGATCACCACCTTCGGAGGACCGCTTTGCGGGATCTCGTTTGTTAGGGTTAGACAAGCCAGATAAAGAGAAAATACCCTGTTGAACTCGCTTCATAGTACAGGCCTCAGGTCACCAGAAACAGCCCTTTAGATGAATGCTAATGATGCTCTGCGTCTGTTGGATGTGCAAATATTCAACTGTTTTCTAACATATTCCCAACAGCAGCTTTATAAGGCGACGGTGTGTCGGTGTTGTGTTTACAGCTTAGTGTGCTGCCCTGAAGTGGTTAACAGATATAAACTAATGCAGGTTTAAAGGCGCCCTGTGGAGTTTTATTGTCAACAAATAAAAGCTATGTTTACATTCAGTGTTACTCACCAAAAGCCACTGTGTCTACCCTCGAGGTCTAACGAATGTGCACAACGTTGTGAAACCTCAAACTTCTTCCCTACCTCTGATAGCGCATTGCTGTTTTTTTATTAAATTAGTGCCGCCTGTAGATCACTGGAATAGTTTGAAACTATGCATTGGCCAGACTGTGTATTGCGTTATCTGCGTGCATAGCGGGACTCACTCATAAAACACTGCTCCGTAGTGCTACTAGAGGTTTAAAAACACAGGGTAAAAGTAAAAGTACAGAAGTATTATCAGCTAAAGTATCAAAAGTAAAAGTAGGTGTTATATATTTACTGTCATATATATATTTGGATAAGATATATGATACTTCAAATTGGGTTATCTAAGAATTGTGACCAAGATATGTACTGTGGACATTTTACAGTTGAAAAATAACTTGTGAGTGCTCAGTGACAATGTATTGGCATCACTGTTTCTAAATGACCTCAAACATATGTTTGGCTATAGGCTGACACACTATTGTGTCCAGGCAGAAACCTCTAGGGTCTGAAAGGTGAAGCCAATGCTGAAGTGCCTTAAACTTGCATTCTTTCTAACAGCCAGCAGGGGGCAACTCCTCTGGTTGCAAAAAGAAGTCTGATTGTATAGAAGTCTATGAGAAAATGAGCCTACTTCTCACTTGATTTATTACCTCAGTAAACATTGTAAACATGAGTTTATGGTCTCAATCACTAGTTTCAAGTCTTCTTCAAAACAGCATGATGTTCATTTAGTAAATTATGGTCCCATTTAGAGTCAAATAGACCATAAAGCAGGGGATGCTACCTTGTGATTCTGGGAGTTGTATGTGTTTTTGTCTTAAAACTCTAACCCTTTCACCGTGTGTTTTCAGTTCATGAAAGTTAATTTTATCATATTAATCACCTAAAAATATCCTATTCAGCGGTCTGGTTGCAAAAAAACAAGATGGCGAAAGCCAAAACGCCGAACTCGAGGCTTCAAAACCGTAGTCCACAAACCAATGGGTGACGTCACAGTGACTACGTCCACTTCTTATATAAAGTCTATGGTTGTGTCACATTTATCCACGACAGAGTAGAAAAACGGACATTTCCTGCATTCATTTAAAACTCCATTATCACTTTTAATTGGAACTGGCTTAGGTGTCATCATGTGACTGATATTTTACAATTAGGTCACCTGAGTCAGTTCTATAGGCTGATGAAGACTGGGATTGAGAGCTTCGGAAAAAGCTACTAAGTGGACCATGCGTTGACATTGTTTTCTCACACATGCTGATCCCGGGGCCAAGAGTGAACACTCATGCTCAAGAATTTGTACATTGTGTCTTTATGTCTTTTCTTCTGTGCTTTAGATGAAATAATGACATAATTATAAGCAACATTTGAAGCAGTGAAAGCAGATTTGGCCTCTTACATCTGTCTTGCTGCCGGAGGTGGTGGGGTCCAGATGTTTGAACAGGTCGGCGAGTTCTTCCCTCAGTTTCTTTGAACGCTTACTGTCTGTGTGCAGCACAAGAGCCTGATAGTTCACCGGTAGTCCATACCTAGCAAGAGACATCCTCATCATGAGACTACTCACAAGAATATGAATCACATGCCATTTTTTTAAGGGGAAATCACCAGCACTGACCTGAGAACTGATTCAACAAACACCCTCAATGCCTTCAAGTGAATCCAGGCAACAAACACCGAGCTGAAATTCACCTTCAGCCAACGCACAAAGACTCCCTATGGAGGAGGTATTCACATTTATAATATACTATAACATACACTCAAATCCTAAAAGAAACTCTATAGAGCATGATGTTGAACTCACGTATTGTTCTTTCTTGTGAAAACTTTGCTGCCTCATCTCCTGCTGCTGCTTCGCCTCCAGATCAAAGGTATACTCACGCACGATGAACCTGTGTGGATCATAGGCTACACTATGGTAATTGACACAGACAATACAGCTTTGACTTGATGTGGTACTCCCTGGCAATCCGTCCTGCTTACTTGCTCTCCTGGGCTATGGCTTTGAATTCACACACAGCTCTTTTGAAAAGTGTAACTGAGAAAATGGCTCCCTCTCCATCCTCGTACAGCTTCCTGATGGTCACACAAGATATAATGACAGGAAATTAGAGCGACACGTGACAACATGCGACAATTATGCTGTGAAAACAGAGTCACATGAAGACTCATTTGGTTTGTTACACTATTACACACAGTCAGGTGTTGTCAGGCCCTATGACCTCCTCATAAATGTGTTGCAGGTTGTGTGAACCGATCAGGACGGCGACTTTTACTTGTATTTACTATAGCCAGCAAGAGCAACCGTAAGTTAAAACTGGAAATGGAACAAAGGAAAAAGGGGTGTGCCGCATACAGTAAGGTTAACAGAGACATTGTTGACTTTGTCAATAGTCTTGGTACATTCATTAATTCAAAGACCCTGGGGTGACCTTGACCTGGGCTCACCCGGTATAGAGCGTGCGCCCCAGGCTGAATCCTGGAAAGCGGCCCAGGTTTGAACTCGATCCATGGCCCTTTGCTGAGTGTCATTAACCCCCCCCCCCCACTCTTTATTCTCCAGCTGCTCTAATAAAGACAATAAAATCCCTAAAAATGATCTTTATCTTAATTTAAAGGCCTGTATTTTCAATAATCCTGGCTGATTAAACCTCTACTTATGGGTGTAGCTATGATGGGAATCACTAAATTTTGCCATTTCAAAGGGGTCTCTTGACCTCTGACCTCAAGATATGTGAATGAAAATGGGTTCTATGGGTACCCACGAGTCTCCCCTTTACAGACATGTCAACTTTATGATAATCACATGCAGTTGGGGGCAAGTCATAGTCAAGTCAGCACACTGACACACTGACAGCTGTTGTTGCCTGGTGGGCTGCAGATTGCCATGTTATGATTTGAGCATATTTTTTATGTTAAATGCAGTACCTGTGAGGGTTTCTGCACAATATTTGTCATATTTTGTGTTGTTAATTGATTTTCAATAATAAATATACATATACATAAAGCAAGCATATTTGTCCACTCCCATGTTGATAAAAGTAGTAAATACTTGACAAGTCTCCCTTTAAGGTACATTTTGAACAGATAAAAACTGTGCGATTAATCACGATTAACTATTTTAATTGATTGACAGCCCTAATACCAGCATCAACTTTCAAAAGCCCATATTAGTGAGACTCTAAACTGTGATGTAATGCGGAGGAACAGTCAAGACTTGATCTGTTGCTTAAAGCTGGAGGGCTGCTGTACAGGACTCAAATGTGTTTTTCCTGTTTGAAAACAAATTTGGGTTTGACAGCACTTTTTACTTCTTCACTACCAAGCACTTTATTTTTCTTGTAAGTTATGCTACTCAGGTTCTGGCATGATGTCATAAAGCATTCAAATATTTAAAATTTTAGTTGAATACAACTTTTCCTCAGAAAAACAAAACAAAACAAAACATTTCCTTTCCTGCAACTGATCCAAGCTACACGGACTCTTACTTTCTGCCGGTAATGGAACACCTGTGCTTACTTAGCCTGACCTTTTAGATGCTGAGAACAGGTACTCTGAGCTTTTCTGGTGCAAGTCTACCGAGATCAAGTGGAATGGCTTGTCTTACAGCCAAGAGTGCATAAAGAAAGCTCACCTGCTGGACCGCGGAACCACAAACTTTGACAGAGATTCATAGGTCTCCTCCCACTGCCGGTAGCTCCCTCTGTGACCAAAAACACGTAAAGAACAACATATGAATATACACGCACAAACTCTTGTGTTACGCCGTAAAATGAGGGTAGAATAACCTTTGTGTCACCGACCTGGTCACCACTACCAGTAGAGTGGTGAGGTACTCTGAGACCACCAGGTCTTCCTTCTTCACTATGTCATTCAGACTGCGAGTTTGCAAAGTCCCGCTGGAAAGACAGACACTCCAGTTAAACATTTCATAGTTACAGTAATATAATGATGTATTTTTGCTTAATATGTAACTGACGTCACTCACGCTAGTATTTTCTCGAGGCTTTGCAAGCTCGTTTTCACACTGTTGTACGCTGCAGCTCGAGATTTTAATTCCGTCTCCATCTGGGAAACTTCCTGACACACATGACATGTAAACATCAGGAGTACATGTGATTACCTCAAAACTAGTCCGATATAAGAACGCATTAAATATCTTTAAAGAGGACCTATTATGCTTATTTTCAGGTGCATACTTGTGTTTTGGGTTTCTACTAGAACATGTTTACATGCTTTAATGTTCAAAAAACGCTTTACTACGTAAAAAAACCCCGCTAAACTAAGTAGTTTTTTTTGTTGCCTAAGCTTAACCAAGTCGATTTTTTCCTAAACCTAACTAAGTAGTTTTGTTGCCTAAGCCTAACCAAGTTGATATTTTCCTAAACCTTACTAAGTAGTTTTGTTGCCTAGGCCTAACCAGGTCGATCTTTTCCTAAACCTTACTAAGTAGTTTTGTTGCCTGGGCCTAACCAGGTCGATCTTTTCCTAAACCTAACTAAGTAGTTTGTTGCCTAAGCCTAACCAAGTCGATCTTTTCCTAAACCTAACTAAGTAGTTTTATTTTGAAAAGACCGGAGCGGAAATTGACTCATGCGTCACGTGTTGCCGGACATTCGTAGGAAAAAATAGAAACATTTTCTGACTATTTCACAAAGTGCCGTGAGACTTTGTTGGACTTTTGACTGTTTCTTTTGCGTCTCCCGACTTTGTGAATAATAAATTGCAGGAGAACTCCTTTAAGGTGAAGATTATGACTGTAATAACTATATTTACATGTTCTCCTATATGTATATATGCTCATTTTCATGGGTTAGTACCTTGCCGATGATGTCTGCCAGGCTGGAGAGAGGCAGAGCTGTGGGATACTTGGCTTTGTCCCACTGAAACTTAGTGGTGTAGCTCATCAGGTCCACTGAGAAACACACACACAATAAGTCATAACTAGAAACCATCTGGAAACACACACCACCACCACACAGTAGAATACGAGGGTCATTCAGAAAACACAAGCGTGAAAGCACTGTAAAAATGCACACTTTTTAGAAGGAGTCACACACGGCACTACACTCCAGCTCAAAGAGCAAATTGCCAGCGGATAAAAAATACCCCTCAGAGACTTGAGGTAAGCTTTCAGGGGCGACACGACGGCTGTCTGATTCACGCCGTGGTCTGATGGGGAAAGTGATCAGAGACACTGGTTAGCCTGGTTTGTGTTGGGCAGCAGTTACTGCCTTTATGTAAGAGGCTAACACAAGATAAAGGGACCAGTGTAGGCTGTGTTATCTCTGTGGATGTTTGTGTGTATACATGCATTTGGAGCTCGCTTTAAGCAGCTCTGAGTCTCGTTTGCAGCGTGCACATAGCCTGGGGTTTCTACGCACTTACTTAATGAGTTTCTATACGATGTAATTAACACCCTCAGCCATGTGCATCAGCATGTGTGTGTTTGTGTGTGACTCACCTCCATTGGCTAAGGCGTTTTCCAGCACTTTGTCACCGGACTGCTCCATCACCTCCCTCATACACTGATGTGTTTTTTTAATCACACTGAGCAGACAAGCAACGGGAAAAATATCATTAGGGTTTACTCAAGTTAATTATTTAGATATCATTTGAATCATTTATTGGCTCATTTCCTGAAAATCTCTTTCCTTCTAATTCTGGCACTGAGGCCCACAATGAACTATAAATGTCCAATAAGGGTTTTATTTATCCACGTAAAGACCTCTAGCTGAAGAGAGATTCAGAAAACAATGCATCAAACTGAATAAAAACAAGTCTGGGGTAAATTACGATAGGTAGGTAGGTAGGTAGGTCGATAGGTAGGTAAGTAGGTAGACAGGTAGGTAGGTAGTTAGGTAGGTAGACTTTAACACCACAAGATCCCTAGATCACAAAAAACGTGCATCACTCACACAAAAAGATGAGATAGGTACGAAAAACGCTGTATTTACAAATCTCTATATAAATGTACATACCAACTACTACTTTAAACTAGATAAAAAAATTAAAAAAAATACAATAAAATAGAATTAAAGATATATTTCCGTTGTGCAAATTGAAATAAAATGTGCCTTGTGTATTGCCACTCAGACAAAATCCCCTGGTTTGATCTACATTTATGTCGCAAATAGGCCATGACATCCTCACTTACACTGCGTCAGCTCAGATATACCAACAATGAATTTAAAATCAGGAGGGAAAACTAACCGTCAGCTGCCCCTGACCATCAATTAATCATGGTGTGGAGCGCATACAGGCTCACAGTTACAAGTTTTAATTAAGGACAAAGCTGCACATTAAAGGGGAACACCACCCACGTTTTGAATTCCAATATGTTATTTCCATGACCGAGGAAAGTTCAATCAATATTAGTGAACATGAGCTACTCTCTCTCAAAGCCAGAAACCAAAGAAGTCTCAAACTTGTGATGTCATCGGGTAGAAAGTGGAGCTGCTCCATAGACAATGAATGGGAGACTGACTTTGTGTTGTTTTCTTTTTATACCTAAATGAGCTTTATTCTATTGTAGTGTTCTCAGTTGTGAAACAGAAAATGTTCCCATATACTCCGAACGTTCCGCTGGATGCTCTCAGAGTCATCCAGAACATCTCTCCCAATTAATTGTCTATGGAGCAGCTCCACACTTTATACCCCTGTGACATCACAAATTTGAGTTTTAACACTCTAGTTTTTGGATTTGGGAGAGAGTTGTTTATGTTTAATAATATTTTTTGGACAGTCTTAGACTGTAGGAATAACCTATGAATTTTGAAAATGGGTGTAGTTCCCCTTCAAGTTACAAACGTGTAATGAATGATCATTGAGACGCACAGGTTCCATGTGCATCAACATATAGAGAGCTACAGGATGAGTCTTAAAAACAGGAAATGAGTTAGCATTTTAGCACTTCTGGTTCCCTCATTTCGAAGTCAATGAGTTTTTTGAATGGGTCTTTAGTTAGGTCTGTGGCTAACACAAGCTGAAGAGAATTTAACGTTTTTTTCTACAACATAAAATACAACGATAAATACCCCACTCGTGAATTTTACTTTACGTGTCTTAAAAAAGGCGGTTACTAACAAGTGGCTCAATGAGACTACTAAACGTCATCATGCCTACTCATTTATAGCCTAACGTTAGCTTTTTACTTCTGGCAATTGCATTTACATTTCAGAAATCATAAAAGTGGTGTTCATTTGTGAAGATTATCTTGCTGTACAAAACATGTAAGTATCATAAACGTTTGTTTGCCACAGAGTATATTTTCTGCAATAATCTAAAATCCAATGGGATTTTTTCATTGGCTTTTTGTTGAGGGAACCCAGGGTGATGCTAACTTCCTGGTTGGCCTACAAAAAATACGTCATCCCTGGAGCGCTCTGTTGGGCAACATATTCAGTTTGGTTTAATGATTCTTGGACTTTTTATTACCTTTCGGTCAGTGTGTCGAGCCTGGAGAGATCATCCGCCATGCTGAGCAGACTGTCCAGTATTCCCACCTGGGGTCACAGCAGAGACAGCACAGTCAGTGTTACTGTGGCTGGTGATGTATCATGGATTTGACATGGAGCAGTCCTGCATGTATAATGACTTGTGAACGCACTGGCTTTTAAGATTCAGCCTCATATGTCCGCATATGTTATATTCAATACCACACACGTTTCATGTTTGAACTCAAATGACAAACTGCTGTTAAGGTTCCTGGCAGCCGAGGTGAACATTGATCACGTTGAGTGAAATGGGTCGGGTGGAAATTTTGCCTCAAACTGTAGAGAGCAACCTGAGCCTTCATCCCTTCACAGGAGAAGGACACCAAACACCATCATCCTCCTCAACCACACTCTACTGTACTGGTATAAACGCAAAACTAACATACTCTACTCGCTTGTTTGTTTTTAACAATGCTGTTCTCACAACAGGCCCTTCCATATCCGGTCCTTATGTACATATTTAATCCCTATGGTTTGCTTGGCCCCCTCGGGCTCTTTCATTAGGACAGACGATACACAGCCTCACCTTGAGATCTGGAATGGAGAACTTGCAGCAGGAGGCCAGGTTGGTTTTGGCAATGGTGCGCTTGAGTTTCTCTACACTGGTCAAAGTGGTCTTGTCCAGAGGGACAGAAATCAACCATAGGTCTGTCATGACTCCCAGTGCTTCACAAAGAGACCTCCAGGCAAAATCCTCCCCACAAGAACAGGCTTTGGCACCAAATAGACTGTGACCCAGAGCAAACAAACATATAGTAAGATGAACTCCATCATCGAAAGCATATATAGGCTTTAAGATGACTGTTTTTTGTTTATAGTATTCTATTTCTGTTTCCAAGTCATTGAGCATCATATTAACATTGTCCCTTATGGCAACTTGAAGTCAAATAAAAGAAACTACAAAATGAAAAGAAATCATCTTTGAAAGCAAGGATTCTTACCGTCAGGTTATCTTCATGACCGCCCTGTGTCAGTCCCACTGTGAATGTTGGAAAGTCTGAGCAGCAGCTCCACCTGAGACTGGCTGACAGCCGGCCCACTGCCTTCTAGGATCACAAGAAGCTGTTACATAACCTCAGGTGATTTGAGTAGACGTTACCTAAATTAGTTGACTTTCAATTTGCAACTTTGCTGTCACTCTGCATGTTCCTCAAAGTAAAAAAAAAGAGAAAAAAATTAAAGTTTAATTTGTTTAAATATTTATGTATGGGAACAATTTAAAAAAGCCTGCAGCCTAAAACAACATTGGATTTACAATTTACAATAGTCTATGTGTGTGTGAAAGAGCTAGCCTACATTTGCACAGTTAAGAAATGCATAACACACTGATACTTTGTTTGAAATTGAAAACGGCGACAGAAACATTTCTGGCTAACTACATATAGTCAAGTTAAACAGTAGATTAAAGCTATGCTATTCAACAAAGTGTGTAAAATAAATACCTAACCTTTTGTAGTGTTTTATCATTTTTATCAATAATAAAGTTCCGAAAGGAGATTTTTTTTTATATTGTTAGTAATAGTTGTAGTAGTTAGTATAAGTATAATATTGTTTATAATATATATATTATATTACAAACAAATTGCTGTTTTTACTTGTTTAAAACAGTGTTAAAACTTTGTAAGAAAGTGTATATATTAAGCCACACTAATATAATATATTATAATATAAAATATAAACCTCCCATAATAACCTTTCAGCTGTCAATCACTCGCAAACTCCGATCAAACGGTCAAACTAGGCAGCGCTGATCGAATATGAATCAATATTCTGTTACTGTAATAACTATTTCTCTCCTCAAATGTTTTCAGAAACATCTTGTAGTGTACGGTTTAGCTGTGAAATGAGAAAGTTTGCTTCAGCTGATGGGCGGTGCTTGGTATTTCCTCAACAGATCTCAACATGGCGGATCTGATCTAAATATTCATTCACACAGATAGCTATGCGGGAGCAATTTGGGGTTAAGTGTCTTGCTCAAGGACACATTGACATGTGACCTGGAGCAGATAGATATATATATATAATATATATATATATATATATAATATATAATATATTATATATATATATTATATATATATTATATATATATATATATATTATATATATATATATATATATATAATATATATATGATATATATATATAATATATATATATTATATATATATATCATATATATATATTATATATATATATATATATATATATATAATATATATATATATATATAATATATATATACATGATTGAAACCATTATATATCATATATATATGATATATAATATATGATATAATAATAGATATATATGATATATATATATATTATATATATCATATATATATATCATATATATATATGATATATATAATATATATATATATCATATATATATATTATATATATATCATATATATATATTATATATATTATATATCATATATAATATATGATATATATATATATATTATATATATATATATATTATATATATATATATATATATATTATATATATATATATATATATATATAATATATATATATATATATGATATATATATATAATATATATATATTATATATATATATCATATATATATATTATATATATATTATATATCATATATTATATATGATATATAATATATATATAATATATATATATGATATATATATCATATATATATATGATATATATATATATTATATATATAATATATATATATGATATATATATATATATTATATATATAATATATATATATATCATATATATATATTATATATCATATATTATATATCATATATATATGATATATAATGGTTTCAATCATGGTTTAAATCCAGAATAACTTTGGAGAGGAGGGGGAACTGTGTTCAGTCGGTCTTGTTTCTACTCGGACCTATTTCGCAAAACTCCCTTGACTTCCTGTTTTTACTCGGAGGCAACAACGTGGGTCCAGTGCAGCTCACCGGTCTGGTGTGTAGTAGCAGGATCAGTATCAGTGTTATGTGTAACCAGAGTCTGGTTCGCTCTCCACCATGCAGATCTCTAGTGTGAATGACGTGAAGATCTATAATCTCAGTCATGGAAAGTCTCTTCCAGAGGTAAGAAGCTCCTAATGCTCCTAAAGCTGAGTTACATTCATCATGTAGGAAGTCTCTGCTCACACTGAGGCACGCTAGCTAGCTAACACAGCTAAGCTGTGACAACACTAGTCCTGACTTTGTTTATTGAGAAAATGTCAATGCCAAACTCTACTCAACAACACACCACCTTAATACAACGGCTCGTATAAAGGAACACACCTAGCTCTATAGTGCAGCACCATTTGAGCCTCTTGTGTTCAGCCTTCATTGTGACATGTCAGTAAATGCTGTGCCAGGAGTATTTATTGGTCTTTTCCCTTGGAGGGCCAAAACTGGAACTCAATGGAGGGCCACGGGCCAAAATGAAACACCTAATGTATTGTATTGTTAAGATGCAAAATGATACTAGGATCCCAAGTTCCCATGTTTACTGCATTCAAAAAAACTGCATGTTTCCCCCAAAACTGCATGTGATTATTATAAAGTGTGCATGTCTGTAAAGGGGAGACTCGTGGGTACCCATAGAACCCATTTTCAGTCACATACAGTATCTTGAGGTCAGAGGTCAAGGGACACCTTGACCAATGGCCATGCCAGTTTTTCCTCACCAAAATGTAGCCCAACTGTAGAGTGTAAGCCTCCTTCCTGACAAACTAACATGACATGATTGGTATAATGGAGTCCTTAGGTTTTCTAGTTTCATATGATGCCACTATCTTCTAACCATAAACCCGAGCCTGGTACGGACTCCAAAAGACAGTAAAGTCGGTTGGGTCTTTTAATAAAAAAAAAAATAATTTGCTAACATCTGGCGGGCCAAATCAAACCTGATGGCGGGCCAACTTTGGGCAGCCCTGGTCCAGACTAAAATAAACCCAACAAAGGTCAGAAGAGAGTAATATGAAACACAGCTATACAATTTGAAAGTATTGCTGTGACTAAGCATTGCTTAATTGGTCATTTGTTTTAATGCCAAATCCTAATCACCTTTACCTCTTCAACGCAGTGGCTGTCAGATCGGAAGAAGAGGCAGTTACAAAAGAAAGATGTTGGTGAGTTGACCTCTACAATTTCAGCATCACAGACTGGTTCATTGTTTTTGAAATGTATCTCATTTTTTGTGACTTTTCATATATTTTTTTCCAGACATCCAGCGCAGGATTGAACTCATCCAGGACTTTGAGATGCCCACAGTGTGCAGCTCTATCAAAGTGTCCAGGGATGGTCAGTTCGTCCTGGCAGCAGGTAAGACGCACTGTTTCAACAAACCTTCATTAAAAGTGAGAGTGACATCAGATGTCAGTCAGAACAGGCCTCCAAGAGTATTTAGGTGACATGTTTTCCATTAATTTCAGGCACTTACAAACCCAGGATACGATGCTATGACACCTACCAGCTGTCTCTGAAGTTTGAGCGCTGTCTGGATTCAGATAGTAAGTTAATAGACACACTTACTTGTTGTATAGCATGCATGTCATGTACTGTATGTCTAAATTGATGAATTGCTTTTCTCTTTCTCAAAGTTGTGGCTTTTGACATCCTATCTGATGACTACTCTAAGGTAAGACATACAGTACAGTAGTATGAGTGCCTCATACAACCCTATTTCAAAACACCCAAACTATCCCTTTGAAAGAAGTGTGAGGTTATCAGAAACTAGAAGAACTAGACATTAAAGTTATCCAAATGTTCACAGGGGTCCTTAGATGTAAGAGTTGTAGTTGTAGTTTTTAATAGGACAGACCTTTTCATGATTAAAACATTTTATTTTATGGCTTATAATCTCATACAGTTGGGGGAAAAAAATTGGTCAATATAGCCAATGAAGACAGGTTCCTTTTCAGCAGAGGAACCACCTATTAATTAACTGCATATGTATTATCTGTTCAATCTCCTAGCACCGATCATATTAACTTCCACAGAGAAAGCATTGCTATCTTTACTACTAATGTACCACACTGTCACTGTCAACTAGTACTGTTTTACACAGTAAATTCATAAATAGCATAGCTGGTTATGGTTAGAATATACTTGATTAACTTAACTGTCAAAATGGGAATGCAATTGAATTTCCATGTTTGTCAAGTCAATCCTCTGTGTTCTCCAGCCTTCTTGACTACACTTGCTTTTAAATTCACTGTCTGTCTTTTGGGTTTGTCTGTACAGTTGGTGTTTTTGCACTGTGACCGCTACGTGGAGTTCCACTCCCAGCATGGACACTACTACAAGACACGTATTCCAAAGTTTGGACGGGACTTTTCTTACCACTATCCCTCCTGTGACCTCTTTTTTGTGGGGACAAGGTGAGAGCGTGATCGATTGATAGATGTGGAGGCACTCTGTTATTATTTTGGCATGTTTTTAGATTCCTCTCGTGCATGTCGGAGGAATATGCTGGCTGGACGACACTGTTTGATGTTTTTGTTTTCATTTTCAGTTCCGAGGTGTTCAGACTGAATCTGGAACAGGGCCGCTTCCTCAACTCACTTCAGACTGATGCTGTGTACGTATAACAAAAGTGTTTGCCATCACTGTTGATAGTTTTTATCTGCAGCTGTACTTGTCTGATCCACTCTAGATTCAGCCAGGTGAAAATATTATAATTGTTATACCACTTAAGTGTATTACTGAAGCCGAGATGTTTTTATGCTGTTATCTCGAGATCACAAGTCAATTATATCATTATCTCGACAAAAAAACAACCTTGTTATCTTGAGATAACAAGATAATTAACTTGTTATCACAAGAAAACCAAAAGCACAGTTCCTGCATTAAAACGGCCCAGATCGAGCTGACCGTGACTACACGTGTGACTCCGTCTGTTTTTCAAAATAAGGTGTTAACAAGGATACATACAAAATACATAATATGGAAATAAGATTGAATGGATTATATTCACAATAAGTATAAACATGTTACCCGTGTCCCTTATGAATTAAAAAAAAAATACCACTAAACTATGAGGGGAAAAAAATAAATGAATTATTTCTGACAATGACTTTTACATTTGAGTTGAAGACATCTCTTACTGACTAGATTTGGAGATATTCCAAAGTAAAAGTCCCGTATTTGTACCTTGAAATAGCTAGGCTACATTTTTGAATACTTGAGGTGCTATAATAACTGGACAGTGACTGACATATTTGACTTCAGGACAACTCTGACTACATACATACTGAAAATCAATTTCTCTATCAATGAAGAGATTTTCCAAAGTAAAAGTCCAACATTCCTACCATGAAATAGCTACATTACTTTTCAGATCTGAAATCATTTCATTATGTATGTAGTCATCCTGAAGTCAAATATGTCAGTCATTTTAAGGAATTATGGAACAATGTGTTTTTGTAGCACCTTATGTTTTCAGAAATGTAACTATGTCAATGTAGAAATGTTGGACTTTTACTTTGGAAAATCTCAAAATCGATACAGTAAAAAAAAATCTTGATTTTCAACATGTATGTAGTCAGCGATGTCCTGAACTGAAATATATTAGTCCTTGTCTGGAATTATGGAGCAAGGGTTTTTATAGCACCTCAAGTATTCAGAAATATACCTATTTCAAGGTAGAAATGTTGGACTTTTACTTTGGAAAATCTTATAATTGATACAGTAAAAATGCCTCATTTTCAGTATGTATGTAGTCAGCAGTGTCCTGAACTGAAATATATCAGTCCTTGTCATGAATTTATGGAGCAAAGTGTTTTATAGCATCTTACGTTTTCAGAAATGTAGATATGTCAAGGTAGAAATGTTGGACTTTTACTTTGGAAAATCTCAAAATCGATACAGTAAAAAAAAATCTTGATTTTCAACATGTATGTAGTCAGCGATGTCCTGAACTGAAATATATCAGTCCTTGTCAGGAACTATGGAGCAAGTTTTTTTTATAGCACCTCAAGTATTCAGAAATGTAGCTATTTCAAGGTACACATACTAAAGCAAAAGTCTACTTTGGAATATCTCTAAATTGATACCGTAAAAATGCTTGATTTTGTTTCCGTATGTAGTCAGAGATGTCTTCAGCTAAAATGTCAATCAGTCATCGAGGAAACGTCGTTTTGTTTTCTCGTGATAACGAGTTAATAATCTTGTTTTCTCAAGATAACAAAACTTGTTTTCTCAAGATAACGTCACAATTAACTCATGATGTTGAGATAACGGTATTAAAAAATAATTGCAAGCAGAGCCGTTCTCTGCTTCTGTAGTCTGTGGTGCGATTTGACATTGACTGATAAGCCCTCTGCTGTCATTGCTCTCAGCTGATGTTCACGCCGCTTGTTTTGTTTTTTCTTGACTTCTCAGGGAAAACAATGTGTGTGATATCAACCCCGTCCATCATTTGTTTGCCACAGGAACCTCTGAGGTAAGTGCCATAGCAGGCTGTGCGTGAAATGAGGCACCGGTTATGAGCAGACTCAAATGAAACTGTGACTGTGTGTGTGTGTGTGGGGCCGTTCATCGCTTATTGCGTTTTAGAATCATATACTATACTATAAATCTTAGTTATGTTTAGACCTGCAATGATTATACAATTAGTTGTCAACTATTAAATTATTCGCCAACTACTTTGATAATCGATAAGTCAGTTTAAGTCATTTTTTTAAGACAAAAAAGTCCAAATTCTCTGATTCCAGCTTCTTAAATGTGAATATTTTCTGGTTTCTTTACTCCTTTATGACAGTAAACTGAATATCTTTTGAGTTTCGGACAAAACAAGACATTTGAGGACGTCATCTTGGGCTTTGGGAAACACTGATGGACATTTTTCACCATTTTCTGACATTTTACAAACCAATTGATCGAGAAAATAATCAACAGATTAATCGACAATGAAAATAATCGTTAGTTGTAGCCCTAGATATGTTAATAAAAATATAGGCCCCTAATAAGGATTAAAATGTCTTTGGTGAAATATATCAGAAGGCTTATTTTCGGACCATGCTGTATTAGGTTTCTTTGTGCTTATAGTAAAACAGAACAGTTCAGTTATTATGCCACAGTGAGTTTAACTTTCATTGGCTGTGTTCAGTAAGACACGGCTGGATTTTCATATTCTTTTGTTAGATGGTTCAGAAATTGGCTTTATTTGTTTTTGAGTTCCAGTACGGTGGATCTTTTTATCTTCTCTCATTTCTTTGATATGGTATTGCTATAGGCTTCACACACCAGCTGGGCTGATAAAAATAAGTGTGCTACAAGATGCCTGAGTGTTAAAGTTCAAATTTGTCAAACCGTCACTTACATTAGGAGCTGCCAACATGAGAAGTTCCCCGTTGCAGCTTTGTATTGGTATTAAACCAAGAGACACCTTCTGGCAAGAACATTGATTTTCATGCACTGGTCAATTTAGAAATGTTGGGTTATTTTCCTTCCATAACATGTCTTCTTTCAGACTAGTGGAAAGAAAACAACCAAATTATACACATTTAGGTGTTCATTTTACTACTTTGTCTATTTGTGTATTTGCTGATTTCTCCTACATTCACCAAAAGTGAACATTAGATAATGTCTCATTTGCATACTTTTAAACATAACATTTAAAAAAAACAATACAAATGCAAAAAGTAATTGTCTTAATGTAAGTAATCAACTGGGGAAGTTTCATGGCGATATCTATTAGTTCGACATTTTCACCCTAATCCCATTTAGTATCTTTCAAAATGTGTGGAATTGTACAATCCATATTATCTATAAAAGCCAATTTCTCAAAATAGGTCTTTTTCTCAGACTCTGAGCCTGAAATCTCCACTTCAGTAGCACTAACATGTATGTATATTCTATATATCATATACTGGTATTTTAGTTCCTGTTTAAGTTTTTACCAATTTGTTGCTGCATTAAAAAGGTTTAAACTTGGAATTTTAATTCCTGTTAATTTTGAAGATTAATTACCAAGTTGCTGGTGTACAATTTATTATTTTAATATTAAATAACAATTCAGTAAATTTATATCTACATATTTATTTGTTAGATTTTGTTTTACAGAGTTAGGAAAGCAATGTATAAGTCAAGCCATGAGGCTTATTAGTTAAACACTGGTATCGGTATCAGTACTCGGTATCGGCCGATACCCAAAACCCAGGTATCGCTATCGGGACTGAAGAAGTTGAATCGGTGCATCCCTTCTATCTACTGTATATTCTGATGGTTTTTACAGAGGGGTTTGTTCATAATATCATTCATTGCCTGACTTATAGAACATTTCATTCCCTAAAAAACATGGCGAAAATTACTATTTTTTAGGGCTGTTGACAGTATTTTCTGATTTATGTAGCAATAAAAAGAGATATCCAAAATCCCCTATGTAAAAACCGTTGACTCTAACGTGTAAAAAAAATGGAAAAATAATTTTGAAACTGGTTTTATCCAATGTTCACATTTCTGGAAATGTATGCAAATTAGCACATTATTAATAAGCTAATGCCTCATTTTCATATTTAAACATACACTTTCAGAAAACTTGTATTCCAAAAAATAATTGTGTTAATGTAAGTAATCAACAGGGAAAGATATCTATGAGTTAAAATTAGGGCACTCAATCGATAAATTAAAAAAAATGTTAATTGTGATTAATCGCAAATTAGTCACACATTTTCTTATCTGTTCGAAAAGTACCTTAAAGGGAGATTTGTCAAGTATTAAATACACTTATCAAGATTGGAGCGGGCAAATACAGTATACTGTTTTATGCAAATGTATATTTATTATTGGAAATCAATTAACAACACAAAACAATGATAAATATTGTCCAGAAACCCTCACAGGTACTGCATTTAGCATAAAAAATATGCTCAAATCATAACATGGCAAACTGCAGCCCAACAGGCAACAACAGCTGTCAGTGTACAAAACAAATTTGCATGCAATTTGCAACGCGTTATTATCGCAATAACTTTGATAGCTCTAGATAAAATATATTTACCCTATTCAAATGTAGTGTCTCCCCTTAAAAAACATATTTTTATTGTCGTGAGATGGAAGCTTCCTCACATCTTTCGTCCCCCTGCATTTGTCTGACTTGTCATGACATCTCTTCCGTTGGATTACCAGGGACGGGTGGAATGCTGGGACCCTCGTGTCCGGAACAGAGTGGGCACGCTGGACTGCGCCCTGAGCAGCCTCGCCGAAGGAGCAGAGTACGTACCGAGCTGCAAACACGGAGATGTCAAACGCTGATGTCAGCCTGACCATGCATATGTAGCCACATGGCGCTTTTCATCCGCCGCACGAAAACAAGCTGCAAGCTGTGCACCATTATGGTCCACTTTAGAAATATCCAGCTCTCATCTGATTCACAGTTTGATCCTGTTTCAGAGCACTGACAGCGTTAATTATTATGTCATATATTTTGTTTTTGTGCCTCACTTGTGTTGTTCTTGTTGTGTTTTTTTCTTGACAGAGTCCAAAGTTTGCCTTCAATTAGTGCGCTGAAGTTTAACGGCTCCCTCTCCATGGCAGTGGGCACCAGCACAGGACAGGTGTGACAAAACTATGTTTTTAGCTATGACATTATTTTCATACTGGTCTATGACTTTGTTCTGCACTTCCCTCTCTATTTGTTGTTGTTGTAAACTATCAGCTGCCCACACGGCGTGAAATTCTGCCTCTTCTTCCTGAGATTAGTCGACTCACGAAGAAGTGGCTGATGTCATTCAGTCTCCTCTAAAAAGTTACGCTGTTCTCAAGACAAGAACTGAGTTTTCACTGAAAAGGTCAGGAGCAGCCAGTGGCCTTGTGATGTCGCCTCTTTTGGTTTAGTGTAGCCATGTGCTGCTGGTTTTGATGACCGTTGCAGTGGAGGATAGTATAATGGTCTTGAAACACATTTGGAAGCCTGCTACATGCAGAATGAAATACACTAGTGCAGTGCCCGTTCAGAGCGCGTGCCCGTCTAGCGTCTGGTCTCGGCCCCCAGAGGTTCTGCTTCGAGGACCGCAGTACGGCTGCTTGTACACGACAAGTGTGAAGTCGATTGGATGAACGGTTGTCGAGATACGCGCATACATATACACACAGACAGATGATGTATGGAACATCAACAATACAAAAAAGTAACTTTTTCCAGCATAGTCCAGAGATGTTCTGTACCAAATTTGGTAAAGATTGCTCGAAATCAGTAGGAGGAGCATCAAAAACTGATCCGAAAAAATCGATTCACCTATGTATCACGATTTTCTTTTTTTTACGATTTTGAAATTGATTTTGCCAGAATGAATATATTTGCTTCATTTGAGTCTATGTGGGGGTAGAAGGAAGTTACCGCTTTTATTGTTGTAGTCTGAGTAAAGTGACGTCATATCCGTACCGTATCTGAATATCGTATCTAAAATAAGGTGTTAACAAAAAGAACTATATACAAAATACATATATGGAAATAAGATTGATTGGATTATATTCACCGGAAGTATAAAACATTACATGTCTCTTATAGATTAGATAGAAAATACCACTAATTTGTGAGGGAAATGTCTTTATTCTTTGATTTTTGGGTTGCTCGAAAAAAATGTATAAATAATTCCTGACAATGATACTGATATATTTGACTTCAGGACATCTCTGACTACATACATGCTGAAAATCAAACATTCTTACTTTATTAATTTAGATATTTTCCAAAGTAAAAGTACCCAGAAGTGTATGAGTCAACTTTTCCCCCACGGTCTAGTGTTTAAAAAGTTAACAAAAAAATCGCAATAAATCGTAATATCGAATCACAACACTTAAAAAACGCAATACATATCGAATCGGCACCCAAGTATCGTGACCCGCAGAAAGGGTTCATTAAGTTTAAAAAGTTACAAATCAAAACGTAAAGTTCATTGTTATAGCGCCACCATCAGGCCAAATTGCATCACATTCGACACTGCACTCCCTTGGGTCCTGAGCAATACACCCGCTAAGTGTGAAGTAGATCGGATGAGCAGAAAGACAGACGGAGGTTCCTCGCTTTATAGTTAGATTTGTGAATATCGGTGTTGTTTGTCTTGAAGGTGCTGCTCTATGACCTGCGCTCCAACCAGCCGCTGCTGGTTAAAGACCACTTCTACAACCTGCCAATCAAGTCACTCAACTTCCACGATCAACTGGACCTGGTCGTGTCCGCCGACTCCAAGATTATTAAAATCTGGAACAAAGACACGGTAAGATTCAGTAACAGCCATTACAGGACCTGACTTAATAGCTAGTTCACACTAAACGACTTTAGGCCTGATTTCCCGCTCCCCGACAGTTTTTGGAGCTCCCGGACAAAAGCCCCAGATCAGATCAGAGGCAAATCCTCGTTGGCTCGTTTTCATATTTGTATATTAGGGCTCGTGTTCACCAAAGCCGTTTTTTTTTTCAGCTGAGACGCTTTGGTTGAGTCTGGTTGCCATGAAACGGAGTACATAAAATATCGGCACAAGGTAGTGCATGCTCTGGCCCTTGCTCTGGATGAAGGGCAGGATGAAGCATGTAGAGAGAGAGGACAAACCTACGTGGGTTGAGGAGATTTTGTGGGCGAGGAAACATCTCGGCGACTACCGTCATTTGGTTCAGATTCAGATCAACTTTATTATTTGTTTGGTCCAGTGCTCCAGACATGAGGACAACATAAAGTCCACAGTAAAAACAATAGTATAACATACACAATAAGACCACGACATACTCATAATAATAATAAACACATTTGATCACGTCTTTGTGGTAAGCTATTTGTCCCGCCCCTCCTCCGCTGTCATTCGACGGCTGGGTAAAAAGGGACCGTGTCGAACGCAGCGTTTTTAACCAAAGTGAACTTTTCAACTCTGCAACCAGAAAAAAAACACCAACGTGCAACCCTCAGCGTCCCACGGTGCTGGCGTTTGTAGTATAGCGTAAATATGCGGTGCTCCTATTGCAAAGAATTAAAAATAAAACGCTGGCCTCAGGAAAGAAAATGCTTTGGTGGACACGGCCCCTTAGCGTTTTCAAGCGTCCTTACCCTAATATCAGGACTTGACTGTCTAGACTCTTATTTCTTCTCTCTATTCACCACAGGGCAAGGCCTTCTCCTCCATACAGCCTCAGACCAACATCAATGATGTTTGCATCTACCCTAACTCAGGTGAGAACAACTTCTGCATCAAGATCATGACATAAGATGAATGTTATTGGTCCCATGCAGGTAAAATACAAGCCTGCTACAGCAGCAGAATGCACAAGAGGAGATACAGCTTTAAAAAACTAGAATACGAAATACACAATGAACATCTGCTGGATATAAATGAAACATGAAAATAACTATATACTGTACACCAGCATAAATAGTAACTTTAAAGAGTATTGAGACAAACATGGTCACTAATAAAGAGAGGAGGGCTCAGAGAGGAATGAAACCGGATGGTGGGTCACAACTTCTAGTATTCATGCAGCCGTCTTTCACCTCCGGGTGGCGCCATGTTACAGTTCTAGGAGTTCACACACTTTGACTTTGACTATGCAGTTATGCCTCTTCTGTCATTGCATACCAATTGGTGTTCACTAAGAACATAACTGAAAGTGAACTTTGACCTTGAAGTCATTATTTGGTCCAGACTTTCGATCTGAGGTTTTGTTTTTCAATTTGTTTTTAAATGACGTTTCATGAATTACTCACCCCGGGGTGTCAGTCAGAACACACTGGAGACAGGAGACAGGAGGGAGCTGGTGATGTCTTGATGAATTGAAGTAAATGAGAGGGCCGCGTTTAACAACAGCAAAACTATATCAAATCATCCGTTTACAAACTCTCACACAACTCGTGCAGTAGAATCCAAACCTCATTTATCCAGTCGTATGCTCTCTACTTCCCACAAGCATGCATCATCACTACAACCTTACTATTTAAAACTAAAAGCTTTTAAAACAATTTAAAAGCTGCTTATACATCCCCTTTTTATTTTCTAAAAAGGGGATGTCTTTATGCTGCATTACATCCCCTTAAAAGGGGATGTAATGCAGCATAAAGGGTTAAATACGGACATACATTACATCCCCTTTTAAGGGGTTGTAAATGCAGCATAAAGGGTACAATACGGACATAGAAAGAAAATAAATAAATAAATAAAGAGATAAATATTAGAAATAAAAGAAATAGGAAAATATAATAATAATAATAATAAAGATAAATAGATACAAACTTATAATGATAAAAAACAATAATAATAAATAAATAAATACATACAATGACAGCACAGTGGTACAGATTAGAGAGCCTGTGGGAGAATATTCCTACCTACATTTTTTAGCTCACAAATTCTAATGTTTTGTCTTTCAGCTACCAAACTGAGTTTTATAGTTTTCTTATTCCCTTCTCATTTTTTGTGGACGTATGTTTATTCTGCCCTAGGATATTCAGATTCAAATCTTTATCAACCACTTTTCACTATTTCACATTTCACCAGTTTAATTTTTTAAAGTGTAACGGGACCTTCAAACATGCAACGACTGGAACTAAATTCAGGGTTTACACCACAGATGAGCTCTATTTATATCTGCCCCCGCTTCCGTCCTCACATTGTTTTGCCTGCATCCTGTGTCTCATTGTCAGGGATGCTCTTCACCGCCAACGAGGACCCCAAGATGAACACGTTCTACATCCCGGTGAGTGCGCAGGCGTTTCCATTCCACACTGGTGACTTTACAACCCGCGGCAGGACAGGTCATGTTCACATCCTGTTCATCAGGTGCCGGGCTGACGAGCACACATGTGAGACAGTTACTTTATGGTGCAATAAAGGATATGCGATGTTACAGAACACCTGTTCGTACACGCTTTAGTGTTTCAGGGGTTTGAGGACTTGTGTAGGAGAAAGCAATCAATGAGCGTGTGTGGGCAGTTTGTTTTCACTTTCATTACTGTGGTTCTCACAAGGCCGCTGCATAATGAGTAAGGCTGCTGTAGGCTTGTTGGCATCAACAGACTTGTCCTGTGACTCTGATATGGTCTGACAGTGTTGGTGTGTGTTTGCGTCTGTGTGTACAGTAAACTAGATTTTGCTTTGTGTAAATGAGTAAAATCCAGACGATGATTGACATGGATGTGCTGAACTTTGGCCCTACTGTCCTGCATTAGAGAGAACAATGCATCGCTTAGCTGTCGGATCTACAGCTGAAATGGAGTTGGACTTGCATTTATGTAGCGCCTTTTTAGTAGGGATGTTAATAATTAACCGTTTAACCGACATTAAGCATTTTAACCTATCGGTTAAAACGGTTAAAATAAATGTTAATAATTCATTAAAAAGCTGAGAAAAACTCATCACTTGAAGGGGGAAAAGCTGGTCCACCTTAAGAGCATACCTTAAGAGGTAGGGCCGGCGTTACAGATACAGGAAGTTGGTTCCAGTCTATAGCTCGCTCAAGCGGAGGAGTTGTAGCCTCGTAGGATTTATTCACCGACAAATAAACTGTACACACACTGTCTGCTACACCTACGTTCACAGCTATAACACCGCCGACAACACAGTCGGTCGTAAAACTTGATGAAGTTACGCCCCGCTAGAGCGTATGTGTGTGGCTACAGCGGGCACGAAGCCAACGGCAACGCTAGCAGCTGCATAATGTAGCACAAACGCACACACTGTTTGTCGGACAATCGCTATCGTTAATCCGGACAGACGGAGTATCGTTACGCTGGCCAGACACACAGCGGACAACCTGCTAAACTAAACTAAATGTGCGGTGGAGACTTTTACTGGGAAAGTGGCCGCCTGCTAAATTAACTCTCCCAGACGGTGAACTGGAGACAGTGAACGCAGCATACGCTCCCGTACGGGTGAACTGGGGACTCCATTGTCTTTTGTGCTCATACACTGCAGCTGGCGCACCGCTGCTGCATGCGAGGCACAAATCTTGTCGGTTAACGGTTAATAATCGGTCAGCGAGGGTCGGTTATCGGTTAAGAAAATGTTTCAAAATTAGCATCCCTACTTTCTAGTCTTCCGACCACTCAAAGCGCTTTACACCAAATGTCAACATTCATCCATTCACACACACATTCATACACTGATGGCAGAGGCTGCCCATCAGGATCTAATCTAAACGCTCAGTCACACACCGATGGCACAGCCTTTGGGAGCAATTAAGGGTTCAGTATCTCGCTCAAGAACACTTCCACATGTGGACTGGAGGAGCCGGGGATCGAACTGCCAATCTTCCAATTAGTGGACGACCCGCTCTACCTGTAGGCCCTGATGATGGTCGGCCGTCAGCCAGTTTGGGGCTGTCGGTGAGCGTCTGTCGGCCTAGTTTTTGCGGTGTGTCCCACGCCGTCGGCTCCAGCCTGCCAATGTTGGAGGTTTTTCATTTTCATCTCATCCGATCATTCCAATACACGGATATTTCCATAGCAACATGGCCATCTGGAATGAAGCTAAGTGGTGAGCGAGAGCGGTGTGAAAATGGTCGACAGACGCCGCTTTGTTTCATGTACGTATCATAACGGCTTGTATATCCGCAGTCCTCGGTCTTCCGGTTTCCCTTTTTGAATGACGAATACAGACTACCGCCACCTGCTGGTGTGGAGACTTATTTCATCTCACTAACGTACGCGCTAACTGGCCGTTGCCTGTAGTCTTTGCGGTATGTTCAAGTGCAACTTGTCGGCCAAGACAAAGGCGACGTGAGACACAACAATCAGCCTTCGTCGCCGCTAGTTCTCTGATGTCGGTTTAGTGTGTCTGGGCCTTATGAGCCACAGCTGCCCCAAACTATTTCGCTCATTTATTAAGTTGAGATTTCTTTGATGGACTTGTGCTTTAGGAAATTGTGACAAACATTTCCTACTACTTTCTTACATTGAATTGGCCAAACAATGAAGCAATAAATTGAGAAAGAAATTGAAAGATGAATCGATGGTGGAAATTTAAATTGATCGTAATGAAAGTAATTGTTAATCGCAGCCTTAGTTGGATCAGAGGATCAGTACTATTGTTGTTGTCTTGTTGTGAAGCTCAGGTTCATCATGTTCCCCAGAAATGTGCATGAACATTATAAAAAAATAAAAAAATACGGTGTGCTCTCCTGCTTACAAAGGGGTTACATACCTGTATTCTAACAGCGCCATAAATTACATTTATACAACCACAATAACCAAAAAATCTATTTCAGATCTAACACTATTCTAGTAAATTAAGACCAACTCTTTTAATCTGATCTATTTTAATTTAATCACTTTTTTCAATTTGAGATTTTGTTTGAGGATTTGTTCTTTTTTGATAAAATATGATGACAGCCATTTGTAAATATCCTTTTCCTTAAAATATCTAAATAATAGTTCATGTTTAAGCTTTGCAACAGTGGATATATTACACTGAAGGAATATTTAAACTTAAACTACTGAACTTCTTTTTTGTTCATATGAAATGTACCCCTAATTATAGAATGACCCATATGTCATGTCTACCTTGAAAGACTTATGGGTTACTGCAATGTCCCGTCATTGGGACTTTACTGTATGTGATGAGGCCAGTCCTTTATTTCAGCTCTCTGAACAGTATTTCCTTGGTGAGACTCAGAGGGATACTTCCTGGCAGTCACATGTAGGTTTGCTGCGGGGACAAAACTCTGTCTCAATCAATAAACCTACAAACCATGACGAAGATAACTGCTCGTTTTGGCTGACTCAGACTACTGAAGCAGCACAATAGTTGAACTTTAGAATGCCTTTTTACAGAACAAGGGTTGTGGATTTTGTCCACATCACTCAGAGCCGTCTCTTCTCGCAGATATCGCTTTACAGCCAGTAAGGACAAAAGGAATGATGACATGTTAAGCAATAACGCTAATTTCTTTAACGCGTTAACGTAACTTGCGATTTTTAGGTTGTAGCGGGCTCAGTTTTAAAGCTAGAGTGAAGATACTGCTATCATATGAAACTACAACACCTACTGAATCCATTGATATCAACCAGTCATATTAATTGACAACAATGAGGCTAAATAACGCTCCAAACTCACACTACATTTTGGTGAGGAAAAACTGGCATGGCCATTTTCAAAGGGGTCCCTTGACCTCTGACCTCAAGATATGTGAATGTAAATGGGTTCTATGGGTACCCACGAGTCTCCCCTTTACAGACATGCCCACTTTATGATAATCACATGCAGTTTGGGGCAAGTCATAGTCAAGTCAGCACACTGACACACTGACAGCTGTTGTTGCCTGTTGGGCTGCAGTTTGCCAAGTTACGATTTGAGTATATTGTTTTATGCTAAATGCAGTACCTGTGATTGATTTCCAATAATAAATATATACATTAATTTGCATAAAGCATCATATTTGAAAAGATTAAAACTGTGTGATTAATTTGAGATTAATCACGATTACAAATTTTTATGAATTGACAGCCCTTGTTAGAACCAAGATCCCAGGAAGAGCGCGGGGCTTTGAAGCACATTTTCGTAGTAGCCAAATGGTGGAATTACAACTTCCGTGTCCGTCACATGATGCCATTGGGCCCAAAAATATTTTTTTGACTTACACTGGTAAAAAGACGTCTGCAAATCAACGGATAATTTTATTTGATGTAAAACAACTTCCCAGTATGGACACTGGAATAACCCTTATTTAAATCATCAGGTCCTAAAAGTTGTAAAATGCACTAAAAGTGAATCCAGAGTTATTTCCCTTCCGCGGGCTGGGAGGCGGGGTTAAAGGAAACGATACTGCCCCTGCTCTGTGGGCCCAATGGATGCGGAAGATCGCTGGCTGATCCGGGTACTTTATCACTCGGCAGTCGAGCCATTTTGGCATCATGCGCCACTGAGCAACATTCATATGAATGAACGACAGCCCGCCTCCGGCGCTGTATTCAGTTCTCACTCTACATCCATGAAATTGAGTTCCTTCTTGACTGCTCAACCTGAGAAGCAGTGACACTCTGCTGTGCCGATGCTTTCGTTGCACCCGTTTCGGGTTACATGTCCGCACACTTCCACGCTTCTTTGGAAAAAAGGTACAGCTCAGTCATTCTCTATCTGGTGCTGGAAACATGAGCTCGGACAGTTGGCCTATTTTTGTTTCAACAAATACATGACAGGTTTCGTACTTACTCAACAGTCTAAATCTGAACCAAGGATGTGTGTGTGTGTGTGTGTATGTTTAGGCCCTAGGTCCTGCACCTCGATGGTGCTCCTTCCTCGACAACTTGACAGAGGAGCTGGAGGAGAGTCCCGAGAGCACAGTGTACGACGACTACAAGTTTGTGACCCGGAAGGACCTGGAGAATCTGGGTGAGACCTTGCTGCCTTAATTTCTCCTCAGGAACCTCACTGCATGTGGAAACAAATGTCAAAGCTCTGCAACTAATTACACAGAAAAGACTTCCCCCAAAACCAAACGATCCCAATTACTCTTTTAGTTTGAAAGCACAGAGGGTAAAAGAGAACCCTCTATAAAGAGGGAATTTAATCCCAGCCCTGAAATGAAAACCCCAAACTATGAATCAATCTGAGCCACTTTGCCGCCTTAGGGGTTTTGGGTGGCTAGACTACCTAACTACAAGCCTAGAGAATGATTGAGAGGTTTTACGTAATGAAAAGCAGCGTGTGTGTGAAGGGGGGGGGGGAGGTTGGATGTGTGTGAGGAAGGAGGGTCGGGGGAGTGGATACTGGAAGGGTTGAATGAACATTGGAATGCAGGCTCAGCAGTAAAGAGATCAAATGACAAGAAGCAGAAAGGTGGTTGGCTGCTGTGGAATAAAAGGCGAGGCGGGGGCAGGGAGGGGGGACGGCAGTGTTGATTTACAGAAGCTGTGTAACGTGGCTCTGTTATGTAACCTTGAGGAGGCCCGGCCTAGAACACACCGACGGGAGATCCTGGGAATTTCATTTCTCCATGTCCCTCTTATCTCACACGCTCTCACTCGCCTCAGGCTTTGACGTAATACATGTTCTCCAACAATCACCCGTGCACGTTGCTGCTCACACCTGAGAGCGAGTAATCTCACGCTGGAGATGATCTCATTTCAATCGCACGTTTTTTTCCTCATACATTTTGAACTAAATCTCACAAAGTAGTTTCTCTGTTGAACAAATTTCTTCTCAGGTAAATCCTAAAAAACAAGAAGACTTAAGAGTCTACAGTCACGCTAGCGGCTCTGTGAGGTCGTACTTTGGCAAAGCTGTGTTTTTGAGCTAAATGCTATCGTTTGCACCATGTGTGAACTGTTCAAAGACACGAGCCAAGAGGCTTGCTGGTTAGGGCTGCAACGAACGATCATTTTCATCGTTGATTATTCTGTCGATTATTTCCTCGATCAATCGATTAGTTGTTTGGTCTATAAAATGTCGATCAGTGTTTCTAAAGCCCAAGATGACGTCCTAAAATGTCTGGTTTTATTCACAACTCAAAAGATATTCAGTTTACTGTCATAGAGGAGTAAAGAAACCAGAACATATTCACATTTAAGAAGCTGGAATCAGAGAATTTTGACTTTTTCTTTCTTACTCAAACCGGTTCATCGATTATCAAAACAGTTGGGGATTAATTTAATAGTTGACAAATAATGTTGCAGCTCTATCACCGGTGCATCACAGACGCATCCCAGTCTAAATATCAGTGTAAAACCCTTTAACTTTAACCCTTTCACAGTGTGTTTTCAATTCATGAAAGTTAATTGCAACATTTTTGGTTGCCTAAAAACGTCTTATTCAGCATTCGGTTTTACTTAGCTCCACCCTCTCATGTCACTTCTGGTTGCAAAAAACCATGATGGCAATGGACAAAAACCAAAATGCCAAACTCAAGGCTTCAAAACCGCAGTCCACAAACCAATGGGTGACGTCACAGTGACTACGTCCACTTCTTATATACAGTCTGTCATTGCCATCCATATAGACACTGCTAACATGGCTAAAAATGTCTAGATGTTTCTACACAGAATTTCTGATAAATTCTACTTTTTCTCTGAAATGGTTTGCTTGAATTTTTAGTTTATTTTTATTAATCTATATAGCCAATTTCCCATTATTGTGATAACTTTGCTTTTTCTTTATTTGTGTCAGGTTTGACTCACCTGGTGGGATCGTCTCTCCTGAGAGCCTACATGCACGGCTATTTCATGGACATCAGGCTCTATCACAAGGTAAGGTGTCTGACTGCTATACAGGGATGTCACAATACCGGAAATGTAGTAGTTGATACCAAAACCAGTGAAATTCCACGATTCCTGATACCCAATTCGATGCCACGGTAAAAAACAAAAACAAAACAATAAATCCCATGTACTTTAACATACACTCCTTTATCACAGTTTGCATACCGGCTTTTAAAAATGTATTATTAATCCCTGATGTTCTGCCTCAAGGTTCTCCCCAAAAACAGCATTTTACAAGATCACATTTTAACTAGGGCCGTCAAAGTTAACGCGTTAACACAAATTTGTTTTAACGTCACTAATTTCTTAAACGCATTACGCAACTTGCGTTTTTTATGTTGTAGCGGGCTCAGTTTTAAAGCTAGAGTGAAGATACTGGTATCATGAAACTAGAAAAACCTAAAGAATTCATTGGTACCAACCATGACATACTAGCTTGTTGTGAAGAAGGTTAAATAACACTCCAAACTTGTGTTAAATTTTGGCGAGGAAAAAGTGTTATGGCCATTTTCAAAGGGGTCTCTTGACCTTTGACCTCAAGCTATGTGAATGAAAATGGGTTCTATGGGTACCCACGAGTCTCCCCTTTACAGACATGCCCACTTCTTGATAATCACATGCAGTTTGGGGCAAGTCATAGTCAAGTCAGCACACTGACACACTGACATGTTATAATTTGAGCATATTTTTTTATGCAAAATTCTAAATTTTAAGGACAGTACCTGTGAGGGTTTCTGGACAATATTTGTTTTGTGTTGTTAATTGATTTCCAATAATAAATATATACATACATTTGCATAAATCAGCAAATTTACCCACTCCCATGTTGATAAGAGTATTAAATACTCGACAAATCTCCCTTTACATTTTGAACAGATAAAAATCGTGCAAATAATCGCGATTAAATATTTTAATTGATTGACAGCCCTAATATGAACACATCATTATAACGTTAGAATTTACCTATTTTTTACTGAATAGAGCTTGAACACATCATAATGTATGTGTAACGCAACCCCCGTTAACGTTAGCTGTTAGCTCTGTTATTTAGCCAGGCAGCACTGTGCTGCTAACAGCTAACGTTACCTAGCGCTCCTCCTGCCGATTTCAACACAGATTTGTTCTTCACAATGTAGCACTATCAGAGACACTTTCTCTGGTCCCTCAAACAATGGGATGCCGTTAGTCTCGGTGCCTGTGGTACTGTAGGAAAACAAGTATCATCACGTTTTCAGAATTTTGGCATCGACTTGGTACCAAAGCATCGGTTCTTGTGACATCCCTACCAGCTATATCAACTTTGTGTTAACTTACAATAATTAGCTGAGTCGTTTTCGAATTCTGACCGATCATGACATAACAGACAAAAACCTTTTGTAAGAGTGTCTCAAAGATTTAACACTTTTTGCTGTTTGGTTTGGCCGCAGGTCAAAAGCTTGGCCAATCCTTTCGCATACGAGGAGTATCGCAAGGATAAGATCCGCCAGAAGATTGAGGAGTCCAGGACCCAGAGAGTGCAGGTCAAGGTGGGTGTCTCGTCTCTCCACATAGTGGTTACAGCTTTACCCGGTTTGTAGAGTAGAACTGTTCCAATCTCTGGCCCTGAGATGTATGCATGTTTGTGAAAGGGAGAAAAGCAGTTCATGTAGTAAAATGTACCTTTTCCCTTGGTTACTGCGTGTGAAACTGTTCAACGCCTGAATGCAAAGCGTCTTCACATCCTGTCACGCCCATCCCAAAAGTTTAAAACAAATACCGTTCAGCTTAGTAATAACTTGAGTATGTCTATGCAAATGTCCCGAACGATGCTGATAGGATCTCATTGCCTGTTCCCTGTGTGTCTAATCAAATGTACAATGTGATCTGAGACAGAAGCTGCCCAAGGTGAACAAGGAGCTGGCTCTCAAGCTGATGGACGAGGGTGATGACGAAGCAGAGCTTACTTCTAGGAAAAAGAAGGGCAAGGTAGGAGAACATAGATTACTAAATCATGGTTATTATGTCTTCATTTGCTCTTCTCAGGTCTCTGGATTTACTAACTCTAAAGATATTGTCTTCATCACAGCAACATGCCGTAAAAACTCATCATCTGTCATGAGTTTTTATTTATTAGGGCTCGAGCACAAAAGTGCCAGGGGCCCAATTGTATCCCTGGAGTGCAAGGAAACCTATTGTTTTTGTAAAGATTATAATTTTTCTGCTGCCAAATCACATTTTTGAGGGGCTTGGGATGCACGAAAAATTCAGAAAAATTGGGACACACTTCAGAACCGGTGAAAATGTAATAGTTCTGCGGTGATTGGACTCGGGCATGGCAAGCGGGCTCCATAGCGCCCCCAAACGCAAGCAAGAGTTGCGAAAATGTTCTTTGATGTTCATGAAATTTGGTTGGATCATTGTTCTCATCTGTAAGAACATATCAACATTTTTTTTTAATTCTTTCACCCAACAGGAAGTCAGCCATTTTCATTTTACAAACCCATGTTTGAGGACTTTAGGATGCACAAAAACTCACAAAACCTCAAACGTTCAAATTAGTAATTATTTCGAGTTGATGTCGTAATTGGTCTTGGGTATGGTATGTGGGCTCTATAACGCCCCCTAATTACTTTTAGCCTTTGAACGCATTTTTGACGCCCTTGAATACTGGAACACTCTCGAAACTTGGTGCATCCATCAAAACCTGTGAACTTTTGTGAGAATATACAGCGATTGGGTTCAGGCGTGTTCAGCGAGCTCCATAGTGTGGCCCTAATGCGCGGAAGGCCATAGTTGGAACAAAGTTGCTCTGATATTCACAAAGTTTGGTACCCACATTGCTCTCATCATTTCAGATATGTTTCCGATTAGCTTTCATTAGCTCCGCCCAACCGGGAGTCGGCCATTTTGAATATTATACTTTTTTCATAAATTTAATGCAAACTCAAACTCCTCCTAGAGGGTTTATCGGATTTGTTTAAAATTTGGTTTGTATAACCCTCCGGCTAATATGACGCTAAATTGCGAAGGAATAGTCGATACCTCAAATGATGATGTCATAGGTCATGTGACAATACGGCATTTTAGGCACTTTACAGGTATGGAACTTTTCGAAAGTCTTCCAAAATGTTTCAACAGATCCATCTCAAATTTGGTCAGCAGAATCTCAACACCTTCATGATGGTAAATTGCGAAGCTTTTGGGTATTCGTGGAACGGCGTTGCCGTAGTGAGGCGGGCAATTTGCATGTTTCACGATGAAACAGGAAGCTGTTGCAATTGGACTTAACATGGTCCAATCAGCCCCAAATTTTACATACTGGATAAGAGTCCAGGCCTGACGACATCTACATGCCCATATTCAGTTATAGTCACAGCACCACCTACTGAAAGCAGAAAGACAGCCTTATGTGACAAAGATCATCCGATTTACATGATATTTACATGGTGTGATCTACACCTGATATACAGCAACATAGTGTATAATTAGTGTGTGTGTGTGTGTGTGTTCTCTAGCACCACACAGTAAAGTTGAGAACTTTGTGTTTTATGAAATTGAAATAAAATTTTAAAGTTTCTTTCTGTACCTGTTTAGCCTGATATCTTTTCCACCACAGCATTTGTAGGCAAGAGAAAAAAACGTCAACCCTAATCATTTCCCCCCCATCTCAACTTTTCAAACCTGCAGGCTCTCCCCAGCGTCCTGGGAGACGACCGCTTCAAGGTGATGTTCGAGAACCCGGACTACCAGGTGGACGAGCAGAGCGAAGAGTTCCGCCTCCTCAACCCCATCGTCTCCAAGGTCGGACAGAAGAGGCAGAAGAAGCTGCGTCTACTGGCTCAGCAGGCTGCCGCCTCCCAAAAGGTAAAGCTTTTGTTAATACTCACGCGAGGCACCGTGGCGCGGACCCTCCACAGAAGGCACGCGCACAATCATACACAAAGGCGTTTATGCTCAACGCTTTGTTATTTGCAATATTCTCCGAAAAGCCAGAGGGCAGACGGACAAAAGATTTTGTGAAGAAGCAAAAAGTCAACGAGTGTTACCGGCAAAACGCCCATAAAACCAACTCCTTAATGCCGAGGAGGAGTTGTAATTAACTGTAAACTCATATCTCATATTCACTGACATACTTTATCACCTTTATACCATCCCTGTAAAGATAGGAGTCAAGTAAATGTATTATAATGAAACAAAGGTTGAAAGGTTTAGAGCTAAAGCTAAAGTGAAGATACTGGTATCATATGAAACTAGAAAACCTAAGGAATCCATTGGTACCAACCATGTCATACTAGCTCGTCGGGAAGGAGGTTAAATAACACTCCAAACTTGTGCTAAATTTTGGTGAGGAGAAACTGGCATGGCCATTTTCAAATGGGTCCCTTGACCTCTGACCTCCAGATATGTGAATGTAAATGGGTTCTATGGGTACCCACGAGTCTCCCCTTTACAGACATGTCTACTTTATGATAATCACATGCAGTTTGGGGCAAGTCATAGTCAAGTCATCACACTGACACACTGACAGCTGTTGTTGCCTGTTGGGCTGCAGTTTGCCATGTTATGATTTGAGCATATTGTTTTATGCTAAATGCAGTACCTGTGAGGGTTTCTGGACAATATCTGTCATTGTTTTGTGTTGTTAATTGATTTCCAATAATAAATATATACATACATTTGCATAAAGCAGCATATTTGCCCACTCCCATGTTGATAAGAGTATTAAATACTTGACTAATCTCCCTTTTAAGGTGCTTTTTGAACAGAAAAAAATGGGCGATTAATCGCAATTAACTCCTTTTTTTTAACTATCGATTGACAGACCTGATATATATATGTAATAAAAAGGTAAATTATATATAGGTAAAGTGACCACAAGTCTTGTGGTGTGTTGTATGAAGCTCTCCCTGAGCCTGGTGGTGCGGAAATCACACACGCACACACCTAATTTAGGCCTATAGCCACGTGTTGCAAAATGATTCATCACTTGACATGACTAACTGTCTGACTCATTCCACTCAACCATAAAATATGCAGGTTGTGCAACGAACTGGCAACCACTTGTTGTGAAGTGAATGCAATGAAACGGGGGAGGGAGGACGCCACATCTAGCGGCGGAATGTTATCAATGTTATCAATTGTACCTTTAATTGGTTTGTGCCAGAAGGGAGCGGCGTAACTAAATAAATATTATACACTGCATGAAGAGTGATATTAGCTTGCGGCGCTCATCTGCTCAAGTGAGCTGTGTTTGCACATACTGTATGTCCTATATACAGTGTATAGGAGGAGGCTTCAGGCCTGTCCTCGGTGCCAAGAAAGAATATCACACTAATAACTCTGTAACGTCTTCCATCCAGGCGGATGAAGACGACGAGGAGCCCGAGGGGCGAGCCAGCTCCGAGGAGGAGAGCTCCGACGACGACAAGAGCTGGGTGGAGGAGGTGAGGGAGCAGCGGAGGTTGATTCGGGAAGAGGGCCGCGACCGCCGCCGGCTGCAGAGGAAGGAAGCGGACCGCAACACCGTCCTGCTGGAGAGGGAACAGAACGGAGGAGAGAAAACCTCAAACACGGCCGACAGCAAGAAGACAAGTCAGCCTCAGTATTATCAGATCAAAGCCGGGGAGGAGTTCAGAAGTTTTAACGATATGGCCCGCAAGCAGCGACTACAGAAGTATGTCTTTTTGGATTATGTATGAAATGGGACTGTTAGAGAAGTGCTGGCTTACTGTGTGGGATCAGACTATTATTCAGATTGCTTCAGGATTTGCAGCTGTTTACGACGGGGGGGGCGGAGGGGGGAATAACCTGATCTGTTCCAGTTATGGAGGAAACGTTGTGGTGCATGCTATCTCTAAATGAATAGATTTACAAACTCACTGGAGTTCTGAGCCAAATGACACTACTCTCTGACCGAACTGTATCCTCTTTGGTATATTGTGTCTGAGGAAATGTGTGTGTGTGTGTGTGTACTCTTCCAGGGCTTCTTTGGAGGACCGTCTGAAGTTGGAGGAGAACTCTGGAACCAGCAGCATGGCCGACACTGCAGTGGGCAGCAAGCAGCTGACCTTCACTCTCAAAAAGGTAAACTGTGACCGCACCGTCCTCTGTGTCTCCTACAACTCACTCCTATCACTCCATTGTTTGATGCAATGAAGTACAGATATAAAAGCCCAAACCCTGTTGTCTACTGTAAACCAACTAGTGCAGCAAAAAAGGCCCAATTGACCTTAGCATCGGCCAGCTCCGAACAAGGTTCAGACAACTATATAGCTCTGTTCCATAGACTCCTGCAATCGTTTCAGATTTTCTTCATTTTCAGGCTGTTTTTTTTGTGGATTTCGAGCTAGTCGTGGTTAAACGCTTTGCCTGGGGCATGTGTTAATAGTGATACTCGTTACCCGGAGAGGTTGGAAGGAGATATATACTAGGGATGTCGAGGTGAGGACATTTTCCCACCGGTTAATAAACCTGTGACAACACCGGTGTTACCGATTACACCAGGCATTTTACAAGAAAAGACAGCGCTCAACATATGTAGCGCGCTGACTCTGATCTGTACCCCCGGGTGGCCGTGTGTCTGGCCTCTCCAGTGGAGCTTTAGCTGCGGAGCCGCAGGTTTCCACCCTGGAGCCGCTGCGCCGCGCACACCGGCTGCAACCGATCCGTCCTCCTCACGGCGATTGCCTCATTAACGTTCTGGATCTCTTATAGCGTTGGGTTTAAATCCGAAGTGTCGCAAAAAATAGGCGCTTTTGCTTTGACACCAAATTCTGCGCCATCGTCTTGTCTGTCAACTCTCTCTCATCCCGTGTGTGTGAAATCGGAGTCCTGCTGCTCTGAGCTGAGACTCCGTACGAAGCAGACACTTTCACTTTCAGATTGTAGTGTCCGTCACCCGAATATGTCTTGATAACACGGCACTGCTACGCAAAAATGAACTAAATGTGTTTTATTTCTATAAAAAAAAGCAAAACGAAGGTGGGGGTGGTGTGCCCAACCACCGTGTAACACCGTTAACTTCTATGCTATGCCAGCTACTGAAGGTATACCGAATGTATACAAATGCTGCTTTTGCTTTGTAAGGATTGCAACAGTGAATAAAGACCTACCCGGCTTTCCAGGAACAGTGTTGTTCCTTTTCTTTTTAACCTGCTTTTGCTGCTGAATCAGTTTGACATCCTGATAAAACCTTCAAACGCATATAGTAGATCCTTCTGTCTGCTTCGCTCTGAAATCGCTTTTTCACAAAAATATTCTGGATATATATGCAGGGAGTGCAGTTAGTGACAGTGTGGGCTATATGCAGCTCTGGCAGCTTGACGGAGCAGCAGCTGCGGGGGCTTAAGCGAAGGGTCAATTGTGGGTTGTATTCATTCAATGAAACATTACAGCAGTCGTCGTTGCAGACACACACCTGGCACTCTACTGAGTTGTTGTTTAACATGCGTCATTCTGTCCTCATTTGCAGTCGGAGCAGCAGACGAGGCAGCAGCAGGCAGAGCGGGAGCACCACGAGGAGAGGAGGAAGCTGAGGCGCTCGGCCGGACACCTGAGCAGCGCCCGTGGCGGGAGAGGCAGGGGCGGCGGCTTCAGGGGCGGCGGCGGCGGCAGGGGCGGCGGCTTCAGGGGCGGCGGTGGCGGCAGGGGCAGGGGAAGGGGAGGAGGAGGAGGGAGAGGAGGAGGAAGAGGAGGGAGAGGAGGGGGAGGAGGAGGGAGAGGCCGGTACTGAGAAGGGCAGCCTAGTCCTCATCCAGGGCCTTTTTGTCCAGAGGCAGTACCGACACAGTCAAGGTGTTGTAGTGGCTTTCATTAACTCAACATCAAGCAAGTTGAAGAATACAGATTTTTACACTCTAGAGACAAACTAGAGATTCTGCACAAGTGGCAAAGACTGACATTGACAGATAAGCCTGCCCCTTTCCCCCGCTCCTGGGTGGTCTGTGCCATGTGTTTAGCCGCTCTCTGCAAATTCAGAGCACATTAGAAAAGATTAACTATGTCGCCACCTGTGTGCTTACGCCATTATCCGAAAGTACCTCGACTACATCCTCTTTTTTTTTAGCAGCAGCGGCACCAGACCTCCGTCTCTTTAGAGATATGAAGAGCTGAAAGGACTTGACATGACCTGCCTTGTCTCAGGCGTCTGGTTTCTCACAGCTGCTCCTCAGTTGAGCCGACTATTTCAGTTAATGGATAGGAAGGAAGTTATGCTTGTGCAAAAAAAAATGTATTTTTTAATGCTCTTTGTTATTAATGTATATTGTTAAGCCAACGCTGGATTAACAACACTTGTACTATAAATTATATTTGGTACAACACTTGCTTGTCTACATCGTTTTATTGCTGGCTGCCAAAATGGCTCAAAATGTGCAAATACTCAAATCAGAGCATGCTTCCTTTGCAGAAGATCACGTCACAAGTCAGAGGAAGGGAGCAGAAAAATGTGAATGAGGAAAGTTTTTTTTTCTTTTTCCTTTCCCCCGCCAACAACTGCAGTTCTTGGAAAAAGAAGGCCCGCCTGGGTGTCCTCCCCATCCCCCAGTGTGCTGATGGTGTGAACCCCCTCTGCTCCAGCATTGGTCCATTTCAAACGGGAGGGAGGTGCGTTTCAGCCCTCAGCGTGCCAACACCGGCCCCCAGGCTCATTTGAACTCACTTGATGTCGCCATGCTTTTTCACCGTGACCCCATCTGTCAGGTTTTTGTGACAGCCTTGAACAACACCTCATTGAAGAGAAATCCCGTAAATCAGCATGTCGGGACAACAAATTTCTCTCTGGACATTTGCTGCGAGAGCCAAACATAACTTCCAACGTCGTAACCTTTTAGAGGAAGAGTTTGACAGTTTGGGAAATACACTCGCTTTCGCTTTCTTGCTGAGAATTACATGAGAGGGTTGATGTCACTGTCGTGTCTGTACGGCGAGCTAAAGCCGGCAGCCGGTTAGCTTAGCTTAACATAAAGACTGGAAACAACTAGTCAAAATTTGCATACCAGCACCTCTAAAGCTGGGGACACACCAAGCCGACATCACGCCTCACGTCACCTTTGTCTTGACCAAAAAGTTGCACTCAAACACACTGCAAAGACTCCAGCAAACGGCCAACTACCACGTACGTTCTGCGCCTGCGTGAGATGAAATAACTCTCCCTACCAGCAGGTGGCGGTAGTATCCGAGGACGTCGGATATACAAACCGTTGTTATGATACCTACAAAGCAGCGCTGGCCGACTATTTTCACACCACTCTCGCTCACCACTTAGCTTCATTCAGATGGCCATGTCGCTGTGAAAACATCCGTGTATTGGAATGATCAGATGAGATGAAAAATTACTTTACTCGTTGGTTTGTTTTCCTCACTTCCGTTTCTCTTCTCGTGCACTGATTCGCTTAAGCCGAACAGCCAATCAGAGTGATTTCTCTCACCGACGAGCTCCGCCGCCGATTTAACATGCTGAATCTGCCGAAAAAACTCAGACACGGGCAGACTAGAGGCGACGGTGCTGGACACACCGAAAAAACTAAGCCGACGGACACTCAACGACGGCCCCAAACTGTCCAAAAAATAAGCCAGTCATGTGCCAGACTCTTGGCCGGGGCCTGTAACTTCCTGTAATGTCGTTTTTACACTTTAGATTTTATACAGAGTAAAAAAACGAGATATAATGTTTTTAATAGTGAGCTTTGGAGCTGCAAAATGTGTTACCTTTTGACAGAGCCACGCAGGCTACTTCCCCTCTGTTTCCAGTCTACGTGCTAAGCTTAAAGTTTGCTGACTCCAGCTACGTAAGCCCCTTTTCCACCTGCAGGGACTTTCCCCTCGGAGCTAGGAACCTTTTGAGGAACTCATTACGTATCGACCACAGGGACCAGGGTCTAAATTAAAGATGGGGTCGACGATGTTGGAAAGCTTGCATCATTTTAATGTAGCATCACCTCAGGAGCTCCGTCTAAACCCCCCCCCTCCGCTCGCCCCCCACACACACACACACACGTGCACGAGCACCGCCGCATCGCAACTACTTCACAGACACAGAGCGGAGAGAGGACCTCAACTCAACAACGCTACCTAATGACAAGTAACGGCGGCAGTGCTACTGCAGGGCTGAGTTTTCTCTTCCATTCTCCAGTAAACGTGCGGCGGCAACGTGCTTTGAGTTCAGGCTGGTGCACGCCAAGGTTAGAGTATGAGCTGGGAGGCAGCTGATTGGTTCTTTCCAAGCGGGCCGAGAGGCAGTGATTGGTAGACGTTTTTACAGGATTACAGCAGCTACTGACGACGGCTCTTTTCTGGTTCCTTTTTCAGAGCTCATCAGTAATGGATCGCTGTCCAATATAACAAATAGCGTATACTGGATAACATCATCAACCCTGCCTTTAAGTTCCGGGGACATTTTCCGGGGCCTTTTTACCTCCAAAAAAGGCCCTGATCATGGGGTAGTACTTTCTGAAAGTACCGGAACTTTCTGGGTGGACTTTGCAGGGATGACCGTCACTGATTGGTAAAACACACACACACACACACACACACACACACACACAACGCTGCTGCTTCAATGGCTTCAACGGCTTCAACTCATGTACCGCTTCATTCATAAACAAGGAAGTACTCCAGTATCGATTTACGACCATTTTAGGAGAAGGGGGAGAGCATTTCTCTTTGTCTGCTCTGCTGTCGGCTTCCCTACTCTTTAAAAAAAAAAAGACAGAAAAAAAAGAGAGACAGATCGTGAGTGGTAACGTTAGAAGAGGGAGACTGTGAATGCTGTGAATGAGAGAAAGAAAAGTTAGTTTCTGATTGTTTCATGGCGGTTACGTTCTAAAGCACAAATAAATAACCATCAAACACTCAACAGATGATTTACTGTGGAGACAGAAGCTCTTAGTTTCACTTTCACACCTTACATCCAATGCGCATCAGTGAATATCGTTGCAGTCAGACGAAACCGAAACGTTTCTGTGTGTTTTTTAGATGAAACAGGTGGACACACTGATCTGCAGGCTGCAAGAGTGTGTTTACTGCTGTGACCACCAGCAGCCCTCGTCACGTCATGTTGCTTTTTCATAATTCTAATTCTAATTTGCCTAATCTTCGCTGGTCTTTAGACTGCGGTGGAAACACAGACAAGAGGACAAGGGCTGAAGGAAACTTTTAGTTCCTTGAAAAGTAGACTAAAAGTCCCAGGAACTTTTGGTGGAAACCCGGCTATATTTACCGTATGGTATCAATCCTCTTATCTAACTCCCAGCCATAACACCAGAAAGCGTTTTTCCCAAAATGTCGAACTATGTGACCTTTTTTTTCTTTCTTTTTTTATCGCCGTGTCACTTTAAATACAGCTAACTAGATCAGAATCAGGGTTTTTTATCACACTTAAAAACAGACATTCAGTGGAACAAAGCATTTCGAGGATGAACAGGAAGCTTTTTATGCAGGTGTTGTTGACAGGTAGGTTCCTGAGGCCAGACGACAAAGCTCCAGCCTATTCACTCCTTTGTGTTGGCAATCTGTCCCTCTGTAGAACAAATAAACATCATTTAGCAAAGTGTCATCTAGTATAGTTCTTTAATCTGCCCCCTTTCTCTTTGCTTTGGCGTCACCATGACAACTGGCAATCAGGCCACAGGAAGTGGGTCAACCAAAGCTGACACAAAGAATAAGGAAAGTGAATTTCCACAAAGGCAAGGAAGTGCTATTTGATATACTTTCCCTTGTATGCCAAACCGTTACATAACCATTACGTGTGCCTCGTGGTTTGAGAACTCTGAAGATTTGTGTCTCGTTGAATTTATCAAGACTTATGTAATGATCAAAGATATTGTTTACTAAAATCAATACAAATCAGAGCTTGATTGCAGTAGGACATCGGGCGTGTTTCAGGTTTAATTATACATCAGATCGGCAATATGTCATCCAGATCAGGCTCTCATGACCACACCCTCTTTTGGGGGAAAACAATCCTGTGTCCCACGGTATACAGAGTAAACAGAAGAAACATGTCTCCAAACTACTACATTAAACAAACGCTATGCAGAAGAGTTGCTGTGTAGTTGGTTGCAGCAACAATAAATCTGCTGATCTCTGATTTGTTCCCCTGCCGTGTCCTAAAAAAGATCTAATAGAGGGTCTCTAGGCCTCCAAGCTGTAGCCCAGACCAGCATGGCTTTATGGCTCCGAGCTGTAGCCCGGACCAGCATGGCTTTATGGCTCCAAGCTATAGACCAGACCAGCATGGCGTCATCGCCGAGTCTGCGCTCCCTTTTGGGGGAAAGAAACTCGCTGTCTCAGGAGAGAAAATGATGACACAACACTATGAAAAGCTGTTGTGTGGCGGGTTAACCGAGGCTTTCACATTGAGATTTGAGGCACATACGATATGTGAATATCGTCTGCTGCAGTAATACAGTCATGCATTAACATTATAGCAGCATCAGACTGTTGTCTCCAAATAAATCTCAGCCTATATATCAAACAGTTGGCTATTAACACGTTGGTTATTTACAGCAACACCTAACGTGATTCAATCAAATATGATGTCTGGATAAGCCATAATATCCAGCCACTGTGTTGGACGGGGGAAGACTGAAGGGACATGGCGGTGATCGACCTTCATTTATTAAGGTATCGCAAACGCTCAGGTTCAGACCAAGCCCCCAGGAAGAGCGGCGGTCGTTGATTCCAATTTTCTTAGTGGCCAAACGGCGGTACTACAACTTCCGTGTCCGTCACGTGATGCCATTGGGCCCAAAAAGACTTTTTCCCATAGACTTACATTGGGAAAGATAGGTCCTTAACTCAGTGGATTATTCTTTTTAGGTAAATCACCTTCCCAGTACGAACACTCTAATAGCCCTTATTTAAATAATTAGGTCCTCAAAGTTGTAAAATGCACTAATAGCCAAATCCAGAGTTATTTCTCTTCCTCCGTTCATGTGAATGAAAACCAGACCGAGGCTGGAGCGAGGGCTGGGAGGCGGAATTAGCAACCCGTGACGACAGCGTGACAGATGTGACAGAGCCATGTGACGCTACTGCACCTGCTCCATGGGCCCAATGGATGTGGAAGGTCGCTGGAAGATCCGGGTACTTTTCCAGTCAGAAGTCGAGCTATTTTGGCTTCATGCGCCACTGAGCAACTCTCACAGGAATGAACGGGGCCCCGCCTCAAACGCTGTATCCAGTTCTCTTAATACGTCCGTGGTTCAGACAAGATCGCAAAATAATTATCAGACATGTGTATAAAACAACCGTTTGTATAACAAGAGATGAATGCATACGAACTTGTCAAAATTACGATCCAAACATACATCAAATTGCATTGAAGTTAACGGGACCTTTGGTTTTCCATCCCACAAAAAGGGGCGTGGCCTTGACTTTTTGCTACCCATATGTGCCGTTCTGATGTATAAACACAAAAGAAGCAAAAAGCAGGGATCCTTTAATGTAACTGATCAAATCACATTTGATGAAGGGTTGTGGTTCCTTCATGGTAGCGTTTCCTGTTTCCCTGGAAGGGTTGTGAGTTAGTGTTACTCCTGATAATAATAAGACACAGAAGACAATGTCAACAAGCATGTTAGCATAGTCATTATGAATATGCTAATATGCTGTCATTAGTGTTTAGCTCAAAGCACAAGAGTGCGTCAGGTTTTTCGGCCGATTCGGCATGTTGGCGCCGGTCGGTGAGAGAAGTCAATCTGATTGGCTGTTCAGTTGTAGCGAATCACTCACTGCACGAGAAGAGAAACGGAAGTGAGAAAAGCAAGCCAACGAGTAAAGTTAAGAGGAAAAACACTGAAGGCTCTTCTCATTTTTCATCTTCATCTCATCTGATCATTCCAATACACGGATATGTTCACCATATCAGCTATGATACAATATAGAATTTCTAAACTAATTATCACACAAACTAAGGATAAAATAACAAATTGTATTATTATTAATTATCATTTCATTGTTAATAGTAAAATAATTTTAATTAACTATCAATTTTCCATTTATAAATGATAGTTATTATAGTGTTAAGTGTTCCCCTGTTGGGTTCATGGTAGAACCATGACTCCTTCAATGTGAAGCAGTGAGCCTCCTCTCTTCAGTTCTTTCCCCCCAGAAGGATCAAAGAGGTGAAATGTGCTGACGCGGCCCGTTCGCCCAGCTCTGGGCCAACCCAGGAAAGCACAAAAGATCTTCCAGTGAAAATATGATCACATTTTTCCTTTTTTTTGCCTTGGTCCCTCCACAGAGCCGAGTGAAACCAACCCTGGGCAACTCAACCTTGAAAGGAGAAGGAATGATGAGTCAGCAGAGAGCCAGATTAAACAACTCTCCTCTCATCATTCCAGGAACAGAGGTGACAAGTGGGCAAGTGGGGCAGCCGCATGCTCATTAGAACAAGCTTTTGATATAATATTAGGCTCTAATGCAGTATTTAGATTAGGGCTGTCAGTCGATTAAAATGTTTAATCGCAATTAATCGCATGATTGTCCATAGTTAATCGCACATTTTTTATTTGTTCAAAATGTACCTTAAAGGGAGCTTTTTCAAGTATTTAATACTCTTATTAACATGGAAGTGGGCAAATATTCTTGCTTTATGCAAATGGATGTATATATTTATTATTAGAAATTAATTAACAATAAAAAAACAATGACAAATATTGTCAGAAACCCTCACAGGTACTGCATTTAGCATAAAAAAAATATGCTCAAATCATAACATGGCAAACTGCAGCCCAACAGGCAACAACAGCTGTCAGTGTGTCAGTGTGCTGACTTGACTATGACTTGCCCCAAACTGCATGTGATTGTGGGAATGTCTGTAAAGGGGAGACTCGTGGGTACCCGTAGAAACCATTTTCATTCACATATCTTGAGGTCAGAGGTCAAGGGACCCCTTTGAAAAATTTAGCGTACGTTTGGAGCGTTATTTAACCTCCTTCACGACAAGCTAGTATGACATGTTTGTACTAATGGATTCCTTAGGTTTTCTTGTTTCATATGATGCCAGTAACTTCACTCAAGGTTTAAAACTGAGCCTGCTACAACCTAAAAATCGCAAGTTACGTTAATGCATTATTATCGTGTTAACTTTGACAGCCCTAATTTAGATCATTAGATATGCAAATTGAATTATATATTAACACTTTTGTTACACTCAGGATTCTATATAATAACTAGTTGTCCTATACTTGTTCCCGTTTGCACTGATGTAAACTCAGGAAACTGTAAACATCTAGCAATATTTGTATTCACCCTGACTCTTCATTCATTCTTCTCTCTCTTCTTGTGTGTCTGACAGACGGGCGTAATACAAAGACACAAAAACAATTTAGGTCACTGTCACAGGGAGCTTTCACGGTGATGTTGAAGATGTGACCCAGATGTGTCAGCACCAGCGCTCCACCCGGAAAGTAAAAAGCAGAGGGATACCAACTGTAGAACACCCCGCAGTGAGTGCATAGACTAAGACATTGTATCTGTGTACCAGCCATGGCTGGATGGTGAAAACAGGTTTTGGGGTTAATATTGTATCATCTCTGCTCTTTGACTTTGTTAAAGGTCCCATATTGTGAAAAGGGAGATTTGCATGTCTTTTATATCATAAGGCAGGTTAAAGTGATATATAAATACTGTGAAAGTATCAAAATACTCAATCCATGGAGAAATACACACAGATCGTATCCAGAAACTGTGTGTTTGAAATAAGCCGTTAGGATTTCTGTCCATTTGTGATGCCACAAATCTACAATATTTAGACCATTTCACAGATTTAAACGTAAACATACTAAATGTGTCCCAGTTTATTTTGCTGTTGCAGTGTATGTGAATGACATCAGCTGACAGGATTTAAACATGGACCCAAGCTGTTTCCAAGCAACGCAATTCCGTTGCCATTCCGTTGAAATGCGCTAAAACGGAGTGTTTCAGACAGAGCATGAATACAGGTATATTCAAACAGACAGTATGAGAAAAAGTATGTGTTTTTTGAATATTAAAGCATGTAAACATGTTCTAGTAGAAATCCAAAATACAAACATGAACCTGAAAATGAGCACGATATGGGACCTTTAAAGTAATTAAACACAAAGGCCTGTAACAACCTTCAACATTGTAAGGATGTTGGAAATTTGGAGTCATTCTGACCTTCAGATTCAAGACACACAATGATACAAGACGCACTTGAGCTGTGTGATATCTCAACATTATCACCGTGACATTTTAAAAAGTAAGCAGCTCACATATTTGTCTTGATATGGTGATATTAACGCCACACTATGGAGTTACAGTCATTTAACTACAAATGTTCCCCATTAAAATGCATGCATTCATATGGTGTGCTCTGCAGGAACAAGGATGTGTATAGTTTGATCTTGTTCTCATGCATCCAAAAGATTCCCCATCACTGTCATTATGTCCCAAATACCATGTAACATGGTGGAGGAATGCTGTATGCGTGTCTATGGTTCTTTGGTTAACAAGAAAGAGTCTACAGCCACGCTGGCGGCTCTTTGAGGCTGCACTCTTTAAGTACAGCGTTGCTTAGAGCTTAAGCCTAAAGTCAACATGCTAACATGCTTACAAATGAAACCAATGTTTTATCAAGCGACTCCTGGTCTTTTTATCAGCCGGGAGGCGAAAGAAGGATCAGACCCGTCGCTGGTGTAAGTTCAACCCAGTAGGAAACACACAGACATTGTAGCTTCAGAGAGAGAGACGTCACTTATGCGACTTTTGGGTGTGTCGTCTTTTTAATTACGTATTTTCACATTGTTATACTTCGACAGTTTTACAACAAACTGCAACTTTCTTGACTTGCAAAATTATCTTTTATATTGAAAAACATCATATGTGTGATTCATGGCGCAATTCAAACGGGATCAAAAAAAAATAAAATTTGTCTCTCACCATTTACCACCGTTCACATTTTTTCCGAAATAAGGTCCCATGGTGGTCCACCGGAAGGGGCGTGACTTGGGCTTTCTATATCAGGACCTTTAAGCCGAAGCAGCATACTAACAGTTCATATTCAGTAAAAAAAATAATTACAGAGCTGGGGGAGGGGGGTAATATTCCAAGAATAAACTCGTAATTTACAAGAAAAAAAAACTTGGACATTCTCTGAGATTAAAGTGGTAAATATACGAGAAAAAAAACTCACAAATGTACAATAAAAAAAACTTGAAAATACTCTGAGATTATAAAATCACAAATTTGCGAATTTCTTTTTATTAAAGAACCACATCGTCTTTTTTATTTCTGGCGATTGCATTCACACTTCAAAAATCATAAAAGTGGTGTTCATTTGTGAAGATTATCTTGCTGAACAAAACTTTGTTGTTAGTATCATAAACATTCATTTACCACAGAGCTTATTTTCTGCAGTAATCCAAAGCCCCAATGGAAAAATCCCATTGGCTTTTTGTCGAGGGAACCAGTTAGCCATGCTTACTTCCTGGTCTTCATCCCTGGAGCACTCTATTGCTGTGAAACTGAAGTTACTGAGTCATGTCGTTAACTTTAAGGCTGTTATTTTTATTGTGCGACTGCACTCAAAACCCAACCGGTCGAGGCAGATGGCCGTCCAACCAGAGCCTGGTTCTACCCGAGGTTTCTACCCGTTTTCTTGCCACTGTCGCACCAAGTGCATGCTCATGGGGGATCTCTTGTTGGGTCTCTAAATGATAGAATACGGTCTAGACCTGCTCTATATGAAAAGCATCTCGAAATAACTTCGGTTATGATTTGACACTATATAAAAATACATTTAATTGAATTACTCTACGTTTTAGCATTTACATTTATTCTGTAATCGCCACATGTGGCCGCAGTGACTGCTGTTCAAAAAATACAGAGGGAGGGCGGGAGTGTTTCCTTTATTGGTGGTGGTGAACCATTTATAAATCCCAGCACTGTGCAATAAAACGTGTAAAGTTCAAACAGTGGCCTTTAAAAAAAACTATTAAGATTTCATTCTGCAATTTTTGTAGCCTTTGTATGTGGTCCCGAGAGTGAGGACATGCATCTAAAAATAGATTACCTAGACAGGATGTCAAGAGGGCAGGAGTAGTGTGACATCAGCCTGACTATGGATGAGTCCAGTCAGCAGAGACCCACAAGACCAAACCTTCAATTAACTTTTTTTTTTAAGGTATTGCGGTAACATGCCAGACACAGCGTGACCTAAATTACAAGCCACCCATTGTCTGTGTATTTTATGTATATACAGATCTTGACATTTACCTCCACTCTGTCCCTGGAGTGTCTTTGTCACAGACAGTAAGTCTAATTCCTGTTTGATGCGTTGCATGCCAGTCTGCATTGACATAACAGAATCTAAATTCAGAGATCGCAATACAGTTTACAACGATGCACTTCCTGTCTGTGGCTGGCTGGTCACAGTTCAGTGGCGGTGTGGTCTAAAAACGGTTTAAACTCTACCCAGCTGTCTGGGTGGAGTCTATGGCATCATCAGAGCTTTAGGTTGATTAGGTTATCTGTGTGTCAACATGCTGCCGGGAAGGGGGTAGAGGGGGGGGGTTTACCCCATTAAAGTCACACTGAGCTGAGTCAAAAGAGTTAAGAAACACCACAAGTACCATCTGTTACATAAGCAGCTTTCTGGACCAGCCAAAAGTGCTCTGTAGGTATATTGACACCAAGCCGTCATGGATTTGGCTTGTTTGCTTTTTATGAACAAGCACAACAAATTATTGTCAGTGAGCTATATACACATACACACACCTACGCCTGCAGCAAGGCCATGGTACATCCAGTTTAGTTACACAACATCAACTATGTTCTGTCTTTTTTTAAACACAGATACATACGACGGAGTATTAGGGCCACACTGAGGAAAAAATGAATGAATCCGAGATTTAGAGAATAAAGTCATAATATTATGAGAATAAAGTCATAAGTTTAGAAAAAAAGTTGTAATATTAGGAGAGTAAAGTCATAGGTTTACGAGAAAAAAAGTCGTAATGTTATGAGAATAAAGTCAGAAGTTTACGAGAAAAAAAGTCATATTATTATGAAAATAAAGTCGTTATATTATAAAGTAGGAATTTTAGAGCGGAAATAGAGCAGCTGTGTGAAAATGGGGAACGGGGAGCATCTTGTGAAGTTATACTTTAGTATAAGTTTCACAAATAATGAAATACTTCATCAGCACCACATTATCATTAGTATAAGGACCTTGAAAAGATTGTGTAAGAAACTGCGTTTATTCCAAAGAAAGAACCACATGGAACTGGAAGAAAATTGCCTCTTTTGTGGAGGTTGAAATTACTTTTTTTCTCGTAAAGTTATGACTTTATTCTCGTAATATTACGGCTTTTTTCTCGTAAAGTTATGACTCTATATTCGTAATATTATGACTTTTTTTTCTTGAAACTGTATGACTTTATTCTCATTAAATTCCGACTTTTTTCTCGTAATATTATGACTTTATTCTCGAAATCTCAGATTTTTTTCCCCCTCAATGTGGCCCTAATACTCCGTCGTAGATACAGACCACACGCTGACACAGATAACTGCTGTTACTATGTGCACAAAAAGGGAATATATATTTATAAAGGCAATAAAAGGTATTGAAAGGAGTAGGAAAAAAATGACTTTGGGGACTGTAACACAGGAATATACACCTGAATATAAATATTTGGGATTTACACTCAATGAATTTATGACTTATGAAGAGAAGCTGGGAGAGCATTAGCGTCTGTTGTCAACAAGATAAACATTTGTAAAGATCTTAGGTACTTTACTTATTCACAACTTTATGATGCATGTGTCTCCCCCATACTAAATTATGCTTCAGACATATGGGGCTTCAAAGATTGTAAAATAGCAGACTCTATACAGAACAGAGCTCGAAGAAAAATGGTCAAAAGATATATTGTTAAAACCAAAATTACGAACATATATTCATATCAAGCACAATTTTTGCACTGAATCTTATCTTCTAGCAAACTTATCATGGAGTCAAAGGTCTTTAGTTACACAGTTAAGAACAGGAATCCGTCCTCTAATCCTTGAAGTTGTTTTAAAAGATTTAAAATCATCCAGGAGGACAACAGGTTGTGCGAAGTATGTGAGTTAGGAGAAGTTGAAAATGAGTCACATTTTCTTTTGTATTGTCCATTCTAATGCTTATAAGTTGGCTACTTTTGTTTCTCAAGCTTTGAAAAACACATCAGGTTCATTTGTTTAGTATTATTTGTAATTTATATCGCTACTCTGGTTTCTGCCTTTGTCTTTTCTTTATTTTCTAAATAATGGTGTCTTCTATGCCCATTTGGGCTGGGCATATTATTTATGCATGACACAATAATAATTAAATTAAATAAAAAATAAAAATCATATACCCCATGACATCACAAGTGGTGTTGGGACACGATTTTGCAGAAGATCTCACTTGAGAGGTGTTATTTGCTCCATCAGCTTTCATCGTCTCGGTACAAAATGAACTAGGTCACAGTTTATTCACTTGAGAAATGTCAGGGAAAGTTGTGGTTTGTTGCACACTGAGCTGGATGGTACAGGAACGTGAGTTGATGAAACAGTAAAAACTGACATTGGGGCCTTTCTTTGTGCAACTATGAACTATGAACAAAGAAGTGAAAGCCAGATGCAGCGATACACATGACACACGGTCACCGAGGCCCGTACACTGCACTGTATCTTGTGGGTGGCCAATAACAATCACCATCCTTGTCCTTTGTGAGGCCTTGTAAATGTGGGGGTTAGGCCACAATGGTCCACAGTGGCGATAACAGAAAGTCCACACAGAGCGAGAGATAGACATTACAAGAGGAGGGGAAGGAGAGACATTTGGTGGAAGAGAGACAAAAACAGAAACAAAAGGAAACGACTGGAGTCGAGAGAAACAATCTCACTCTGGTTTTCTGTGAATACGTGCAAGTGTATTGGGATCTTGTGATTTTGAACAAGCTGATAAACATCTGTTGAAAATGAATTACCCCCAAGTGTGGGCCCACTTCCTGACTGACAGTTTGCAGAGGACGCGAGGCCTGCTAGAACAAGTTCAGATTCAGGGCAGGAACCATAAGGAAACCTGCAATGTATGAAAACGATCGCAGATTAGGTCATCGTACAAATTTACCGCTTAACCTCATTGACCAGTTCAGAAAGGGCTGCGCTTTTGACTTTTTTTTGATAATTAAACTGCTTGGAAAACATGACTTCATTCACCAACCGTGCAGAAGATCTGAATGGAAACCCCGTTGTGCAGAGACTTGATTGTGGCCTCAAGACCTGGAAAAGATATTAAATTATAAGCCCACAGATATGTGGTCCTCGTGAAGCCCTGAAGTTTGCAGTTAATGTCCTGGAACCGCTGCTTGTGCAACATTTCCACATGTACTGTCGGGTCACACTAACCAAATTCTTCATTTTCCTCCATTTGGTAATGTCTGCTTGCGAACGAAATGTCTCTGAAAGCAGCCTTTGGACTGATTAGACTGTGCAGAGAGGGATAAATGTCTGGGGGACAAGAATTTGAGGGCTCTGGGTGAAAAAGTATCAGTAGAAGCACCATAAGAGACTTTTTAAAAACCCTTCATACCATTCTAAGTAGTTTAAAGTGGCATATGTATATGTATTAATAGCAAAAAATGCATGCAGTAGGTAGAATATTTTTGGCATCATTGGGCAAAAATTCCATAATAACCCTTTCAACATATTGTAATTCAAGTGTTCTGAGAGAAAACTAGACTTCTGCACCTCCTCATGGCTCTGTTTTCAGACTTTAAAAAATCTAGTTTGATCGGAGTTTGCAAGTAATTGACAGCTGCTCAGAGACAGCAAAGCTCCAGTTCGGCTCTGATTGGTTGTTTTCCTCCGGTCTGTGAAATCTTGCAGATGCCATGAAGACACCGGAGGACACCGGAGGACACAGAGGAACACGATTTTTTTCAGATTACCTGTCTCATGCACTACTGTCAGGATATCATGACCGTCTTATAAAAATAACTTTTTTTTTAATCATATTTGCTCCAATTCTATCCACCTCAGCTTTAATTTGGCTTTACAGAGCTGTTGTGACATATGCGCACATATGTCACAACAGCTCTGGCAAGGTGTCAACACAGGCATGCCTGTGTTGACACCTTGCCATCTCCGAGTCTTCTTGTGATCTCCTTTAATCCCATCAAGCAGGTCAAGAATGAGACTGAGCAGACTGCCATCGCGCCAGGTCACATCATTGAGGCCACGCTGTCAGTCAGAGCCAGACAGCGTGAGTGAGCATGCACCTCTGGGATTAACACAAATACAGGGCAGGTTTCTTCCATCACAGTTGGCCATGGAGAACCTGCACTGATGATCACTGTTGTCATCGTGAAGTCAGGTAGATTTAAGCATAAAAATGCTTGCGAGGGCTGTGACTAATGATTCATTATCGATTCTATCTAACCTAGGTTCCCTATAGGCTGGAGAATGTTTGATTTTTTTGCTTGAAAAATGAAATGAGATCGTATGCATATGGTGGTGTTTTTACTATGACAGTTTTCCAAAAAATTAGGATAAAAACAATTGCAATATATCGCCTTGCTTACAGTATCGCAATATATTGAATCGTAACCCCTGTATCGTGATATGTATCGTATCGCCAGATTCTTGCCAATATACAGCCCTACTGGCCACACAGTCCAACAGTCAAACACACAAAGATGCATGCTTTTTCGTGAATGTTTGGACTTCCCTTAAAAACTTCAAATTAACATCAAAATAGATGTTTAGAGGGTCAAATCTACATGTATTTTTTCAGTGAGGTAATGAAACCTTGCAATAGACACAATACTGGCCAAGTTTTTTTACATGGGAAGTATCTTACAACCTGGGGCTGGACAGTCATGTGGGTGCTAACTAGTCATTCTGATGGGGTCTTCAACCTGCGAATCTGGAGCCACATGCGGCTCTTTAGCCCCTCTCCAGTGGCTCCCTGTGGATTTTTTTTTAAAAAATTGTGGAAATGAATGACTGTTTTTTGTTTACATTTTCAATTTTATTTATGATTGTTGTAGGTTTAAAGGTACGACGAGTACGAGTATTAGGTCCACATTGAGGAAAAAAATTAGGTCATAATATTATGAGAATAAAGTCATAATATAAAGTAGTAATTTTATGCTTTATTTTCTTTTTTTCTCGTAAAGTTACGACTTTTTTCTCGTAATATTGACTTTATTCTTGTAATATTACAACTTTTTTTCTCGTAAAGTTATGACTTTATTCTGGAATATCTCAGATTTGTTTCCCTCAATGTGGCTGTAATACTCCGTAGTACATTTGCTCTTTGGCCCTCACTGCATTAGACTTATATACGATATACTTAGACTATAAACTGTATTATTTTCATCACAATGATCAAATGTTTTGCGGCTCCAGACATTTTTTTTTGTATTATTTTAGCCTAAAATGTCTGTTTTGATAGTAAAGGTTGCTGACCCCTGAGTTAACTGCTGAGTCCATGTCTGTCTTGTCTTTACCACAACATGTAGTGTAAAGTTCTTAATATAACTTCCTTTGAACTGTCTGTAGGCCTATCTAGTGTGTGTGGTGGTCTACTAGGTAGTAGTCTAGCCCTGTCTCGGACCCTGTCCTGTCTGTTTGTCTTCCTCACCATGTGGATGAGGTTACAAGCCTAAACCGGTTCATACGTGGAGGGGAGGCCGGTTTCAGCTGGCTGCGTTGCCATAGTAACGAGCTCCCTATAAATACCGTGGCGCTATCCTCTGCCGGCTCCACTTCATTCAGTCTCAGTCAGACAGAGGAGGCTCCTCTCGCGTCGCTACTTCATCGTGAAGAGGAACGGCTGTATTTTTTTTTTATCCCAGCATTCTGGACTAATGGACACACTCTTTGTAAATGCTTTTTAAGGTAAGTCGCACTACTACTAACAACGTCACATTTTAGCTGAATGCTGTTACTTCCGGTAACGTAGCAGGCAGATTCAGTTAATGGCGGGTCAAAACAGGACAATGAAAACGGGTCTTATTAGGGTCTGTTCTTGCTATTTCACCGTAACGTCAATTTAATTCAACATTGAATTGCTCTTGAGTTAGACCTAATATTAACTTTGCTAAGCCACGGTAGCAACTTCCAATGCTAAACCGCCTCATGGCACTGAAGAGCCTCTAAACGGAACCGGCATATTGACGTCGGCGTCATTTGCTGCTCACCGATTGGTTCATTTCACGTCATTCTTTCAACTCAAGGCGGATCTCCTTTGTGATTGGATTAAATCTGCTAGTGGGCGGGGTTTAATCACTTGGTCCTTTCAGAGAGTCTTTCCTGTGCAGATGGTGTCTAGTACCGTTAGTCATGACTCATGACACAGTTATTAAAGACTAGAGACTGGGTGTGAATGTCATGTGCATACCTCAAGTTTTGTCAGTTTTAAGATAATTATAATTGTTTAAATAGAAATAATCCGTAATTTTGTGTTTTTAATTTATAAATATAAAATTCCCAGCAGTAGAGAATACATTTATATTATTTGTAATTGCTTTTCCCCATGTTGTCCATGTATCTGTTTTTATGTTTTTTTTTAATTTTTTTCCCACTCACAATGTTGTTTGGTTACAATTACCCAGCACTCTATAGATACTTAAACAATATCCTCCTCACAAACACTAACTATACACTTCCACGCAACACACACACACACACACACACACACTGGTCTTTTTTGATATATTTACTGTATTGTTATTGTTGTTATTTTATATATCTTGTCCTAATTGTTTATCACTATTATGTAGTCATATTATTTCTTTATATTAATCTTGTCTCTAGGTGGAGGCTTCAGATAAGCTCTGATTTTTTTTTTTTGCCTCTTCCTGCACTTTATATTACTCATTTATTTCTTTTGTTATGTTGTATAGTCTTAAATTGTGCAAAATAAATAAACAAATATTGTAATATTAAGTTTAATCTTGAGCTTTAAACTCACTGAAGTTGAGTCTATAGATAGTTCTGCTACTTCTTTCCTGTGCCAGCTGTTTCCCCTTCAGGAAATGCAGTTTTGTATATTAAAATACTGTCTTTGTTTACAGAATCAACACTCTAGGAAGACGCACACTGGCTACTCAGCAGGCCCAGGCCTTGAGTCTTATTTGAAAGGATTTAACTTCACTGGTGAACCTCCTTGGCTTCTCTGCACCTGATAGTAACTGCAACAATAGATTTCATCTCTTTCATATCCAGGTAAGTGTCTGCTGTTTCAACTTGGTTCAATTACAGATAACACTGCAACAAAATGTTCATTTAGTTCAAGTGCCATGCTTGGAGAATTACTCACACCTGCACTGTTATAGACTTTCCCATGAGTGGGGAGTATTATAGACTTTAACAATCAAGGACACAAATGACAGTGTGTTCTGAAAGCTGAATGTAATCTCAATGTGTCCTCCGGTCCCTCTCTCAGTTTACTAGTGACTAATCAAAAGGACTGCTTGTGACCATGAACACCGCCGCTCCCACCGAGTTGGACTTCTCTTTCCTGGAGGAGGGTTTCTCCGCCCGGGATATTGTTGAGCAGAAGATCAATGAGTCATCCATGACGGTAAGAGTCCTGTGCTGTAGGGGATAGATAGATAGATAGAATAGCACCAATTGTTCAGTGATAAATGTCAACAGGTTTAAACAGCGGTTTTAACTGATATCCTACACTGTTGTTCAGGTTACTGGTATTGCATTGTCTGAATTGTATTTCCTTCACTTGACTCTTAAGACCATGGTGGTGTGTATATATAACACACATATTGTTTGCAGTGTATCAAGTTGTTGCTGTTATGTTTATAAGGATGATTGTATTTAATTCATTATTGTTATTCAATTGATTGAGAGATCGATCGATTGTCTATTATACAAAGAGGAGAGAGTAACAAACAGGAACAAAGAATCTCACTGCCATCTCAATGTGTATGTGATCAATAAACTAAACTTGACTTGAACTTGATCATGTAATATTCTTTATTGGAGAATGTTTTTTTGTTAAACGCACATGTCCCCTTTTTTCATGACCTCCATCACAGGATGACAGGGATGCCTTCTACGTCTGTGACTTGGGAGATGTACTAAAGAAACACCTGCGCTGGGTGAGGGCGCTGCCTCGCATCACTCCTTTCTATGCTGTCAAATGCAACGACAGCCGGGCTGTAGTTACGACCCTGGCATCCCTGGGAGCTGGCTTTGACTGTGCAAGCAAGGTGCGTGTTGGAAAATTCCTATAGCACTTTCAGAATAACATGATACAAAGCTCTCTTGATGATTAGCTGAAATTGCATTGGCAGATCCTGTTTTTTTTTTTTAAATTGGCACTTTTTTTTGCTGACTCTTGGCATCGTCCCCCCTCTAGGTGGAGATTCAGATGGTTCAGTCTCTGGGAGTGGATCCAAGCAGAATCATCTATGCCAACCCCTGCAAGCAAGTTTCTCAGATCAAGTACGCGTCCGCCCATGGGGTCCGGATGATGACCTTTGATGGCGAGTTGGAACTCATGAAAGTGGCCCGCACTCATGACAATGCCAAGTGAGACATTTTACCATCCACAATATTATTTTTTTATTCATCTGCCTTCATTTTTTTCCCAACTAACGGTTTCTGCTTTGTGCCCAGGCTGGTGCTGCGTATTGCCACAGACGACTCCAAGGCACTGTGTCGCCTCAGTGTGAAGTTTGGGGCCCAGCTCAAAGCTTGTCGGGGTCTCCTGGAGCGGGCTAAAGAACTGGGGCTGGATGTGATCGGCGTCAGCTTCCACGTTGGCAGCGGCTGCACTGATCCCGAGACCTACTACCAGGCTATTGCCGATGCCCGCATTGTCTTCGATATGGGGGTGAGTTGTGATAGAAATGCACTTACAACTGTGATTTTATTTTGGTTTTCACCCAGCAAAGTAAACTGAGACTGAATTTTTTTGATTCTAGGATGAGCTGGGCTTCAACATGGACCTGTTGGACATCGGAGGCGGTTTCCCCGGTTCAGACGATACTGAGCTCAAATTTGAAGAGGTATCTTGCTTTTTTTTTATCCTGTTCCCTTCCATAGGCCAAATATTGTCTTGTTAAACAATACGAGACAATTTAGCTGCAACATTAGAAGTACTATGAAGATAATTCCTTTAATAGTCTGATATTTACCCATTTACCCATTTCCCCCATGCTAGATCACCGCAGTAATCAACCCAGCCCTGGACAAGTATTTCCCTGCTGACTCTGGCATTAAGGTCATTGCTGAGCCTGGGCGCTTCTATGTGGCCTCTGCTTACACACTGGTTGTCAACATCATTGCCAAGAAGGTCATCATTGACGACGAGTCAGCCTCTGACGGTAACCGCCTCGATTTAGAAAAGTTACTACGATTATAGAATGTTTATTCTGAAAGCAGATTTGTAACATTTCTCAGTAGTAAAAATGATTTCTGCTTTCTTCACAGAGGAAGACGAAGGGACCAACGACAAGACTCTGATGTACTATGTCAACGATGGAGTGTACGGATCCTTCAACTGTATACTCTATGACCATGCTCACTGTTTGCCAACACTACATAAGGTAAGGGAGATTCAAAGATTTGAAACATTTAATACATACACATAAAAAGGTGAAACAAATGCAAATGTTTTGTGCATCTTTCACCTTTTAATACGAATAGAAGCCAAAGCCGGATGAGGCCATGTACCCCTGCAGCATCTGGGGCCCAACATGCGACGGCCTCGATCGCATTGTTGAGCAGTGTGACCTGCCTGAGCTGCAAGTGGGCGACTGGCTGGTCTTTGAGAACATGGGTGCCTACACGGTGGCCGCCGCCTCTACCTTCAACGGCTTCCAAACGCCTGACATTCACTATGTCATGTCCCGCACTGCCTGGTGAGTAGATGTCACAAAAGCCACTTTCTGGAGTATTGTCTGATCACCAGGAAACATTTGCAGATTTAAGTGCGTCTTCAGACAATCCTAACTTGTGTCTGTATTGTCTTCTACAGGCAACATGTGCAGCAGATCTGTTCCCAGGGCATGCCAGCTCCTGCGGAGGAGTCTTGCCTTTTTGAAGTGCCAGCCTGCTGTGGACGAGAGAGCAGCTTGGAGATGCCCACTAAGCCCTGCCAGGCCCATGTGGTTTAAACACATACTGCACACCACAGCAATGTTCTCCAGATCTTGCATCCTTTGGTATTAATTATCAGAGTTTTTTTTTTTTCCCCCCTTCTTCCCAAATGGACGTCGACATTTCATGGCCAGTTACTTGACAGGAGAACGAGAGGGGCGTGTTGCACAACTTTTCTGTGTTCTGTGTGGAAGTGGGGATCAACCCTCAAATGAAATGAGGCTGAATCACACTCTGAGTGTCTCTGTGTGTTCCAGGCAGAGTGTTACAGGGCAGCTCTGTACTTGAGCTTGTTGCTGCAGTCTTCCCGCCCTAATTTGGGGGGGAATAACTGTACGAACTGGAGAACTGTAGTTCATGAAGAAATAGTGTAGGGAGAGAAACCGTTGCTTTGCAGAATAAATCCTTCTCTGAAATGTTTCCCATCACCATAGGACTCACAACACTTGAAACTGTAGCAAAAGTCCAAGAGGTGAAGGGTCGCTCGTGCTATTAATTTATTACTTATTAAAAGAATACTAGCAGATTGCTTCCACCTTAGGCAATCGCCAGTGGTGACTGACATTATTATTATTATTATTATTATTATTATTATTAATAAACTGCTGACCCTTTTTATCCCTGTTAACATCTGGAGTCACATCCCTATCTAGTAACTTGCAAAGAGGTGGTTGGAGGGGTGATTTAATTCCTCAAAAAATGGCTGCTATGTTTATATTTATCTTTTCCATGATCTCCACTTCTGTACAGAACCTCAAGTGTTAATCCTCAAGATGCTGACATAAAATCTAACATTTTATAGGTATTCTTTTCCATGCAAAATTTGAATTTTGGATATAGCTACACACAGAAACTTACAGTAAATGCATGCATCACTTTCTGCATGTCAAAACACCATAGTGTGTGTCCATGCTGCAGCATTTGAATTTGTCATACAGCACCATAGATATATATACACTAAATAGACTACGCATGTTACAGGTGCAACCCCAAAAAATATCTTCAAGATTAACACTTAAAACACGGGGACTCAAGAAGCACACTGCACCTCTCCTCTTCTCCTCCTTATTTTTATTTTTTTATTTTATTTTTCTTGTAACTTGTAGAAGCAGGAAGTCTGTTCATGATTATAAGCAGCAGTGTTAAACCATACATTTGAAATGGATACGAAAGAGACGGGATTGCAAATTCATAATGCTTTCCTATGGAAACTTTTTGAAGTTTTGTATTTTTGTAATAAATAAAACATTAGGTGCAGAGCCAGATGTTGGTTGTTGTGTGTTTTGTTCATATGGGAAAAACATGTATAGCACTATGGACCATAATACACTATTCACAGCATGTTTCAACAGTTCCATCTAGTGTTTGCAGCAGGAACTGGTTTAAAACCAGAGCTGTCTGGGATGTTGCCACAGTGTGGCGTTCTCAATAACAGGTGTTAAAATTAATTTCCCTTACTTTCACTGTTCTTTCTTTCCACTGTGTTTCAAACACATGCAATGTCTAAAAGTAAACCTATTTACTCAAATAGCACTTGTGCCCAGATGTGATTTAAAAAAACAAAACGCTTGTCTGTGCCTGGAATGTAAATTATCCCTCAAGTCAATCCTGACTAGATATTACTCAATGTAACAGCTGGATTGCAAAACATGCCTAATCTTAAAGATAACAAATCAACTTTGTTCCAGAGAGTCACCTCATCTACATAACAGTTTTCATTGAGACCTTAAGGGGAAATAGGAATATATTTTTTGTGTGATTTGTGTAATCTGACCCTTTATAAAGGGGAGTTTGTTACCTTGTAGTAACATAATATGTTGATACTAGGCCTGTCAATCAATTAAAATTAGCCGCGATTAATCGCAAGATTGTCCATAGTTGATCACATATATTTGCATATTTTTTATCAGTTCAAAATGTACCTTAAAGGGAGATTGGTCAAGTATTTAATACTCTTATCAACATGGGAGTGGGCAAATATGCTTGCTTTACGCAAATGTATGTATATATTTATTACTGGAAATCAATTAACAACACAAAACAATGACAGATATTGTCCAGAATCCCTCACAGGTACTGCATTTAGCATAAGAAATATGCTCAAATCATAACATGGCAAACTGCAGCCCAACAGGCAACAACAGCTGTCAGTGTGTCAGTGTGCTGACTTGACTATGACTTGCCCCAAACTGCATGTGATTATCATAAAGTGGGCATGTCTGTAAAGGGGAGACTTGTGGGTACCCATAGAACCCATTTTCATTCACATATCTTGAGGTCAGAGGTCAAGGGACCCCTTTGAAAATGGCCATGACAGTTTTTCTTCGCCAAAAGTTAGCGTAAGTTCAGAGCCTTATTTAACCTCCTTTCTGACAAGCTAGTATGACATGGTTGGTACTAATGGAATTTAACTGAGCCCGCTACAACCTAAAAGTTGCAAGTTCCGTTAATGCATTAGAGAAATTAGTGGTGTTAAAATGAATTTGCGCTAACACATTATTATCACGGTAACTGTGACTCCTAGTTGATACATGTATATATTCACTACACACTTAGTTATCCTTACATTTACAACATGTTTTACATTTAGGAGTTCTTGTAATATCTGTAATCAGTGACAATACACCCATATGAGTAGTAGTAACAGTTATTTGTCATGCCACATTATTGGCCTTTGTTTTGTATCTTAATGTACAGCTTTTTAACTTTTTATATTTCTAATGTATTATAACAAACAGAGGCTTTTTAAAGTTGCAGTCTCAAAGATTTTCAGTTAAATAAATGTCTGTTAAGTCACTATCTATAACCAAAGGAGGTAACACATTGGTGATTGAGCCTATGGCCTATGGCGAATGTTTGTCTCTTTGTATTTGTCTCGTTGTGTTTGCCTTCCATCTTAGTGCAGATGAATTCTCTTTAGAGTGAACACTCCACGGACAAACTTTCAAGGAACACAGGAGGTGTACTGCAGTATTCACACAAAAAATGTAAGTTCATTTATTCACAGTATACAGCTCTACATGACAAAACATCTCTTAAAAATGTGTCTTCACAGGCATAAAACTTTCTGATATCTGAAAGACTATGATCAACAATGTAAAAATTACACACAAAAAGGTCATTATTTAAATAGTATGTTTACCTTGCATAGCCTACACACACACATACACTTCATAGTTTTTCATCTTTGGTTCTTTAAACTGTATGAAATGTTTTGTTAAAGGTACAGTGTGTAGGATTTAGTGGCATCTAGTGGTGAGGTTGCAGATTGCAACCAACTGCATCCAAAAGGCCCTATCTAGAGCCGGTGTTTGGTTTGTCCATTCTGGGCCACCGTAGAAACATGGCTCTGTGAAGAGCTCCCTATGTAGATATGAGCGACTCATTCTAAGCTAAACGGAAACACAACGATTCTTAGTTTCAGGTGATCATACACTAATGAAAAGGTTGTGCATTTTATATTACATTTCTGATAATAGATCCCCCAAAATCCTACACACTGGCCCTTTAAATTGACAATTCAAGAGAGTAAAGATCATAACCTTTCTTAAATTCTTTTTAAAACATCTCAAGATTTAGCAGCAAAAAAAGTAGGATTTCTGGTAAGAAATGTATCATTGACACAACCTTTAGAACTTCTACAAGTAGCAAAAACTACTGCACATAACAGGACACAAGTAGTGTAGGCCTATATACAGTGTGTGACACAACACGGATTGTTAAAGAAACAGTTTGACATTTTTTTGGAAATACGCTTATTCACATTCTGGCAGAGGATTAGATGAGCACATTCATGTTAAATACAAAGGCTACAGCCAGTTAGCTTAGCTTAGCACATAGACTGGAAGCAGGGTGGAAACAGCTAGCCTAGCTCTGTCCAAAGGTAACAAAACAAAATCTGCCTACCAGCCTAACTAAAGCTCAGTAAATAACATGCTATTATTCAGTTGTTGCAAGTATAAAAAAGGCCAATGATGCTATAATTTCACTATACATCAGACCGGGTCATCCAGAGTAGGCTTGCATGACCACGCCCCCTTTTGGGTGGAAAACAATCCCGTGTCCCTCATAGACGGTAACAGAGTGAAGAGATGAAACATGTCTCCAAACTTCTACCTTGAACAAACCCGTAATAGTAATAACGCTATGCTTAAGAGTTGCTGTGTAGTTGGTTGCACCAACAATAAATCGCAAAATGCTGATCTCCGATTTGTTTCCCTGCTGGTGTCCTAAAAAAGATCTAATAGAGGGTCTTTATGGCTCCAAGCTATAGACCAGACCAGCATGGCATCATCGTCCAGGCCGCGCTCCCTTTTGGGTACGGTGACCAGACGTCCCGGTTTGTCCGGGACAGTCCCGGTTTGTCCTTGGATGTGCATGTGAGATTATGATTTTACCACAGTCATGCCTCTCTGCTCATAATGCTTCTTGATGTACGCAGTGATGGCGTTCTCATTATTCAGCTCTTTCCTGAACACCATAATGTGACACTTTGGGGCCAAGTGACAGCCGAGGATGCTGTAGCTGGAAATGAGAATGGCTGCGCATTCAATGGCTTGTTTGTCCTTCCCAACCAATTTGAGATGAATCGGGATGAAGAAAAGCCAAACGATTAAAAACAGCAGCATGCTGATGGAGATTAGCCTTGCATTTTTATACAGATCTGGCAACTGTCTACCTTTGAATGCAAACAGGAAACAAATAAGGGCCAGGAGACCGTTGTAGCCTAACATAGCAATAAGGAGCGCTGTGGAGCCTATTTCACACTGATGAAGGATGGTCCTGCTTGATACCACTCGACAAGGACGTGGGGGATAAAAGCACAGCCATGACACACACAGGGCCAACTGGATCCCAAAGACGATCGTCACCACAGCGATCGGCTTGTTGAGCTTCTTTATCCAGGACCCTAGCTTCAGGTCAAAGTTGAAGCCCACTAAGATTTGGAGCAGGTTGGCCAGAATGCAGGAGATGCAGAGAGAGAAGGCTATGCCGAAGAGAGGCAGGCGGACCATGCAGGAAGCCGTGGTGGGTTTTCCCACGTAGCTAAATGTGAGGCAGAAGCAGGCCAGCAAGGAAAAAAGCTCCAAGAAACACAAGTAACCTCCAACAGCCTTCACAATGGGAGTGCTCCGATAGATCGTAAACACAATAGCAAACATGATGGTAACAATTATGCCAAAGACTTCCATGGAACTCAAAAAGATAATGAAGTGATCTCGCCAGCGTAGGAATTCAACAGTTTTATTAAAACACTTATCCTTCTGTGGAGATGAATACTGCTCTGACCTGCAGCGTGTACACTCCTTGCCTATAGAAGTAAACAAATGCAAATATTTTTACATATTCATCGTGACGGATAAATTCCGTCGAAAAGTATCATGTGTGAAATCCTTAAAGGGGACATACCATGCACATACATTTGGGTATCTGAAGTGCCTACCAACCCACAAACTGGGAAATAACACGACCCAGTCAGTTTGTTGTGGGTTGTCTAGATCAGAAAACATGTGATTCAACAAGCCATTCAGATTTGGCTCCCCTCCCTATGTCACATGCAGGCTCGTGAGAATATACCGGCCACAGCTTGAGAACATGGATGTATTAAGAGAACTGGATCCAGCGTTGGAGGCAGGGCCCCGTTAATTTCTATGAAAGTTGCTCAGTGGCGCATGATGCCAAAATGGCTCAACTTCCGATTGAAAAAGTACCCGGAATCTTCCGCATGCATTGGGCCTCATAGAGCAGGCGCAGTAGGGGCCGCTCGGTCACATGGCTCAGTCACGGGGTCAAAACGTCACGCTGTCATCACGGTTTTGTCTAACTCCGCCTCTCAACCCTCGCTCCAGCCTCGGTCTGGGTCTCATTCACATGAACGGAGGAAGGGAAATAACTCTGGATTCAGCTATTAGTGCATTTTACAACTTTTAGGACCGGATGATTTAAATAAGGGCTGTTAGAGTGTTCGTACAGGGGAGGTGATTTACCTAAAAAAAAAATATCCGCTGAGTTACAGACGTCTCTTTCCCGATGTAAGTCTATGGGAAAAAGTATTTTTTGGCCCAATGGCATCACGTGACGGACACAGAAGTTGTAGTACCGCCATTTGGCCACTACGAAAATTGGGATCAACGACCGGCGCTCTTCCTGGGGGCTACCTTTGCAAATGTGCGCCATATTTGTCTCATAAGCCAATCAGAGCAGACTGGGCTTTTTCAGGAGGGGTCTTAAAGAGAAAGGCGCTAAAACAGAGCGTTTCAGACAGACAGACAGTATGGGGAAAAGAATGTGTTTTTTGAACATTAAAGCATGAAAACATGATATAGCAGAAACCCAAAATACAAGTATGAACCTGGAAATGAGCATGATACGTCCCCTTTAAATATACTGTAGAATATTTGTTCCACATGAACGGAATAAGGGAAATACCAAACCACAGCATCTGTTTACCATTACAGTACGGCAGTGTGAAAGTGAAGTTAATGCAAATTAATGGAAAACTGTCTTTGGACATTTGGGAAAACAAGTCAGGCAACAAATATTATTAAACCTGGACATCATATTTTGCATGCTACTCCTGCATTAGAAAGTTTAAATTGTTAAGCTTTTAGTATGTAAACCTTTTGAGTGCATTATGTAATATTTTGGGCTGTCAATCAGTTAAAATGTGTAATCAAGATTAATTGCATGATTGTCCATAGTTAATCACAATTAATAATAATTAATTAATTGCAAATTAATCGCCCATTTTTTATCTGTCCAAAATGTACCGTAAAGGGAGATTTGTCAATTATTTAATACTCTTATCAACATGAGAGTGGGCAAATATGCTGTTTTATGCAAATGTATGTATATATTTGTTATTGGAAATCAATTAACAACACAAAACAATGACAAATATTGTCCAGAAACCCTCACAGGTACTGCATTTAGCATAAAAGAATATGCTCAAATCATAACATGGCAAACTGCAGCCCAACAGGCAACAACAGCTGTCAGTGTGTCAGTGTGCTGACTTGACTATGACTTGCCCCAAACTGCATGTGATTATCATAAAGTGGGCATGTCTGTAAAGGGGAGACTTGTGGGTACCCATAGAACCCATTTACATTCACATATCTTGAGGTCAGAGGTCAAGGGACCCCTTTGAAAATTGCCATGCCAGTTTTTCCTTGCCAAAATTTAGCTTGAGTTTGGAGCGTTACTTAACCTCCTTTGCAACTTTGCTAGTATGACATGGTTGGTACCAATGGATTCCTTAGGTTTTCCAGTTTCATATGATGCCAGCATCTTCATTCTAGCTTTAATACTGAGTTTAAAAACTGTTAATGCGTAAGTTGCATTAATGCATTAAAGGAATTAGTATTGTTAAAACGAATTAGGGTTAACGCGTTATTATCAAGTTAACTTTGACAGCCCTAGTAATAATATAATCAACAGTTTTTTGGGAGTATAACTGGTATCTCAAATTTCTGTTTCCTGAATAGTCATACATAATACCATTTACAGGGGGAGTAGAGGTTTGGTTAAAACAACCATTGGTGGTGTGAACAAATATATACCCACATTTTACTTACATACGTTATGACGTTATGTATTTTGTTTTTAAAGCGGGTACCATTATACATTTTTCATTAACAAAACAAATGGTTAAAAATAAATACATCATATTTTATCAATAATTCTTTCATATTATTGGCTTATCAACAAAATGTTATATTGTTCCAATCAATCTCACACTATTGTTACAATTCTTTGTATGTACATGTAGCTATGGATTGTAAAAACAATCCTTCAACCTCCCCTATTACATATATGTAATGATATCCACAGTTATGGATCCATAATATGGATCCTCTTAGAAGATAGGATTTGTGTTTTTTGAGGCGGTGGATATTTAATATAGGAAAGAAATACTTACCATTTCCAGCGGAAATCTCTCCATCAGCACATGGAACACAATCATCGCAGCACAGCTTGCTTTGCAATTTCAGCTGCTGCCCTGGTTTACACGTTTTAGAGCAGTTGTAAACTGTTACCTTTGAAAAGATAAAACTGAATCAGTACAACATGATAATCCATACATTATTTGGGGAAATAAATATATGATGACATTTTGACCTTACCGTCACATTGCGCATCTTTCTAACAAGATCATCTGGGAGTTTAATTTTTCCATCCGGCCAGTATTCTCCTATAGTTTCTATGTGTGTGCGCTTTTTGGATTCAGTCATGTTCCAATATACAATTTCATATCCCAAACTAGGGTCTCCATTCTGGTCAAAGAATATATGTGTGGTGTTCACAGTGAAGTTTACTTTCTTGATTTCCATAAGAAGCTGTGGAGACAAACATAAATAAAATGTAAAATGAAAGAAATGTTCTTATTATTGCCTCTCTTACTAGCAAAAAAATGACAAATCATAAAACAGGAACTATTTCAAAAAGGAGACTTCCAAAAATGTTGGGAAGTTTGCAGTCTAAGTTAGAATATTATAGGTATATTTTGTCAATGACAAAAAAAGACATTTTAGTTTAAAGGAATAGTTTGACATTTTGGGAAATACGCTTTTTCCTTTTCTTGCAGAGTTTTCGATGAGAAGTTGGATACCAGTCTGCAGGTTCCAGTAACTGTAAGACTATCCATTAAGTGCAAATTGCGGTTTTAAGAATGTGCGGACTATTCTTGGCCAGGAACGATAACTTTTGTCTGTTTTCCGTCCCCTTCGAGTGGACCCCATGGGACCTCATTTCGGACAAAATACGTACGGTAGTCAACAGCGAGAGACAAATATTTTTTTTTATCATGTTTGAATTGTCTAAGCTAACCAGCCGTAGCCTTATTATTTACCAGACAGACAGAGTGGTATCAATCTTCTCATCGAACTCTGCAAGAAAGCAAATAACCATATTTCCAAAAATGTTGAACTATCGCTGTAAAGACAAAGGACATTAGCAATGCAAAGTATGTCAGAAAGAAAACTTTACTGTACCTCCAAGGCTGTAAATTTGGCGCTACGTTCACACCGGTGGTTGTCACACTTTAGCAAGCGCCTAAGACCCTCAACAATGACCTGAACAGCTAAGTAGATATTGTATGATAAATCCTTCTCAATGTAGTTGGCCAAGCAGGTTGGGTCCAGACATCGCTTGGACCCCTGTTGGCTGTTTGTTAGCGAGCAGTCACTTTCTCTGTTCGCCTCAGACTGATTAGAACAAAGTGGATAATGAGTGAAGTAATGTTCGAGAATGCTGTTAGTGGTCCCGTCGAACCTTGAGATGACATAGTCTTTAAAACCAGGCACGTCATTCCTCTTAGAGGTGAATCCGAAAATCTCCCCGGCCATCTCAATGCCCGAAAGCGCAGAGACCGTTGTAGAGGTGGACCATGCATCACTTGCAATCCACGTTCTGTTGAGGTTGTATTTAATAGCTGCTTTCATGATGACAGCAACATTGGATTCCTTGGTGAACACGATGACGGCCTCAGCAGAGGATTCATTGATTCTGCTCACCAACTTAGCCAGCCTCGTATGGCATTCGAAATGGCTCTGGGAGAAGTCATCAGGCAGGATGACAGTGAATTCAACGCAGACATCCTTCATATTACTGAAAATGTCCACGAGTTTATCACTGCCGTACTTCCCGTACGCATCGTTACTTCCTACAATGGCCACTGTTTTCCAGTTGAACTCCGCAACCAGCTTAGCAATGGCTTTTGTCTGATATTCATCACTAGATACTGTTCGCAGAAAAGTGGGGAACTTGAACTTCCTGCTGAGCAGCTCGCTAGTCGAATAATAGCTTATCTGTAACAAACAGGAATGAATAATGTTGAAATTGTTCTGCATTCTGTTTGCAACATTGATGCATTTAAATGTACAGACAAAGGATTATATGTATTACAATTATTGCATTATATTTGACAGAATCTTAGATTTTGTTTGGCAATGATTTCAATATTTTAGTAACAAAATCAACTCACAAGAAATATAATTTTTACTTTATAACATTTTGGACTGTTTTTATATTGAATGTACATACTTTACTTTGGATTATTTTTTGTCATCTTATTTACATTATTTTTGATCTTATTTGTTATCATCTAAGTTTTACTTGATCATATTTCGTTATTATAATAAAACTACTCCATTTGGAGTCAAAATTATACATGTTAGTTGTTTTTATTGATTTTATACTGTGCACAATTGTAGAATGTGATGATGCACAGAGGAAATGTCATGGCCAAAGGCTCCATTGTGTGCACATAGCCTGTAGTGGATATCAGTAGTATTTTATAGCCAGATTCCCTTTCAAGAGGTAGAAAACCCATTTGGCACACTATCCAATTGGCCAAATGGAGAGTCCTCCTGGTCCTATCCTGACTAAAACCTTTGTAGAATCTATGTGCTTTGTGTTATTTATATCTGATTTGGCACAGTTGTAGTCAAGGAGTTGCTGAATGAATTCAGTGGCATCTCTGTGCATGGCATCATTGCTATAATGGTGTTATCCACTGATAATCTAGAAGCTACTCAGGCATAGTAACAGTCACAATGTTACTTACACTGGGGGATTTCTTACCTATCCACAGAGACTAAGATCATGCATATAGACCTGCTAGTTGTGGAACTATACTTGATTTATTTCAGGTATGTTTGTCTAGGCAAACCACACCTTCCAGCACCGTAGGGCTAAAGAGATTAATAGGACACTTTCAAGTACATAGAAGACAAACCTGGGCAACTGATGACAGAGCAACAACTCGTGCAACGGCTATTGACACTTCAGAATACGCTTCCCCTATCACTGCCTTTGTTTGGGGTTCAGCTAAAGCAGATTGAAAGGTTGCAGGTACTACACAGCTCTGAGGGTCTGACTGGTTCTTCAGCAACTGGAGCGTTGCTCTGATGGCAAAGTTGACATCTCCACAAGTGTCATAGATGTCATATCCTAAGGTGAGGTTGGGCAGAGCCCTTGGTGTGCGCTGGTTTATTTCTCTGATGGCGTATATCATCGCTTGAGTGCGAAGTAAGGCTCGGATATCATTGCTGCAAAAATTGACAGAGCAGATGGAATTTCTGAAATGACTCGCTTATATTATAGTCATGTAAATGGACTAATTTCAATGAGAGCATACTTACTCAGTACAGGAGAGTGGTCCAGGCATTGTGCTTCTATTGGTTTGTTGATGAATAGGGAAAAGTCCTCCAATCATGATGTCCCCAGGAGAGTATGCATGTAGAGGGTCTTCCCCTCCCGAACAGAGGCGAAATACCCCCATGATACTCACAAATAACCGTAACATGAACATTGTGGATACCCAGAGGTAAAACACATGCACACATTTGTTCCTCTCTCTAGAGTATGAACTGGTTCCTGGACAACAGCTCTCATATCTAGTTAGATACGGAGCCAGGTGTCGGAAGTCAGACTGGATCATTTGCATTGTCTGCATGCAAAACAATAACACATCTACAAACCATGCATGGATGGGACCAAAATAACACAGTGATTTGAATTGCTCATAGAGGGCTATTCATTCACGGTCATCAATTATCGTCACGTAGTTTTTACTTTTATCTTCGGATAAGATTCTGGTTTAGACAAGGTGTCTGTTTGGCTGCATTTTTAATCATGCAATGGCACGCTCTTATATATGGAGGACGGAACCTGCCAAAATAAAAAATAAATAAATAAATGACTCAACAAATTAATAAATATGTAATTTAAATGTAGCAAAAAACATAAAAAATTAAACAATTGCTGTTAATTTACAGCAGGATTTCAACAGTATTAAGCTGTTATTGCTAAAAACAGTGCTTTACTGTTAATACAAAAGAAAATAAATACAAATAAATAAATTACGCTTATTGGCCATTTTTTAACTGAACTACAATGCATTCTTAAAAAACAGCACTTTACTGCTGATCAACCGTCTAAAGTATCATAAGTAACAGTTTCATGCAGTATTTTTTTAATTCTGGGAAGAGCAATTTCACCTGATCTGCACATGTGAGGCTGGATCCGTTCTTTTCTTCATCCATCCAGTAGTCATTTTATTTGATTATAAATCTGTGCAAAGTCTATCAGTGATGTTTCCAGTTAGTTTGCATTACTGAATATGTGCATGTCATGATAGAGGGATTCAGCAGCTAAAGCTAGAATTTCACAGATGATTGCATATTAATCGAACAACACAAGGAGCTCATTTTAATTTCTATGTACCGAAATTAATATCTAAGTTAATGTGCGGATACATGTATTTTGCCAGTGAATTCATGCATAACGATAGCCTTGACGGTGTATACATTTTACATTTTATGGAAGTCACTTCAACATTTGAAGTAACATTAAGACTTCAGTGCACGTAGTTTATTGGGTGTTAATTCAGCAGAGCAGATGCAAAATTGAAGGCAAGGTTATTTACTAGCTAACTAGTGTTTTTGAATGATATCTGAAAACCAAATGGTTTAGAGAAATGAGCACCATTGGACATACAGTATCTGTTTTTGCATGTGGACTCTTCACATGTTGCTTCAAAACCACCTCTGACTGTACCATGACGACTTAGTTGTATGAGCATCACTTTTCTGTGACAATCACAACTTCACCTCTCAGCATGTTACTGTGCTCATATTGTCACTGGGGGCAGTTGAAATGAGAGGCAGCAACTGTAAGAAACCTGTTGATTCAGGGTTCTATAGAAACAGATGATCAGAATATTCATAATTGATAAAAAAAAAAATGGTTTCTCAACCACTAATGCACACCACTCAACACAATTAATTTTAAACATCGACTAAAAATCCATGAAGTTGACTGAGGTATATTCTCTCTAAGTTTCAGGTGAAACAGCAGGAAGCTTTATTTGGCGCTGGATGGTCAGCCTTGAGGGCCACTTCATAATGTGAGGGGATCCAGCCCACCTTCTTGATGGGGCTTGCTGCATTATTTTCCACCTTCTACATCTGCAACGTTCAAGTTAAGCTCAAGGTTAGATACTTGAAACCTGTATTTTTTATTGTGGCATTAATCTAAGTGATTTACACAACTTGATTTTTACACAGTGCCTGAAGAAACACTGTCATTTTTCAGGTGCACCGTAGGAATAAACCCTGAGAGAGGCACCAAGGATGGACAGGGCAAAGTCTTCTCAAAGAAAAACTGGCCAATTCACTAACAACAAGAACAACCGTATATCCACATGTATCCACTCTGCTGAGGACACTCGTGGACTTTGAGTGGGACTTCATTTAAAATGGTGAGTTTACATAATGATAAGAGGAAATGAGGGGTACACACGCTGATTTTGTATGTGAGAAGTTACAGTGAAAGTTATTTTGAAACTCATATATCTCTCTCTCACACAGTCAGCGGGCTACCAAGGCTGGATTGAGAGAACTGGTGTCTTTCAGTGGGCCGTAATTCATTAACTCACTACCCACCATCGCCCAATACTTGGACTTCCGCACTTATCCATGTGCCTTGTTAGGGCCTGAATATTCATACTTGGACATGATGTCACATGTCTGCTGGTGTTGGTGCAAATTATTTTTAATTTAATGTTAATTTTTTTTTTTTATTTGTACCACTGATATGCCTTAAGGCTCAGCAATATATTCATTATATTCACATGTTACATGATGTACGGCAATATATTATTTAAGTGTTTTGTTGTAATTCTATGATGTAGCTCAGCTGTCTGTAACTGTTCCACCAAGTAAGGTTAGTAAGATTGACAGATGTCTTCAGAAATGCTATTTCTTCTGAAATGTGGTTCGTAATCTATGTCAGGTTTTTGTTGGCGCTAGCATGCAATTATTCTGCATGTGCAGTTTTCAACTTTATATGAAAATAAAAAGTAAAGTGCAATAAGTCAAGCTGTAGATTTTCTTTTCTCACACATTGGACATGATTGGAAAATCAGTGAATTAGCTCTGTTCTTCACTCACATTTTGTTATGGTTTGCATTCTGTGCTTGTATCCAGCTATAGACAGACATTTTGGGCCTTATAGCCTTAATTATAGCCGTTTTCTTAACATGTGCCTTTAATTGTTTTTATTGTGACTATTCCTATGTCTGTAATTTAACGTCACTAACAAATTAGTAAGATAATGTAAAAGAAAGGGGAAAAACTGCTATATAATGTATCTTTAAACAGTAAATTAACTGTAAAATACTGTGAAATTAATAAAAAAAAACAGCTCATACTGTATTTTTCATTAACAGTACAAAGCTGTAAATTTCAGTGACAGTATAATAATGTTAATTTTACAGTAACAGAAAGGCAACCCTACTGCCAGTTCTTCACTGTTATTTTACTGGGAAATTCTTAACAAAATGTAGTTATTTATTCTTGCATTTATTTTTTCTTTATTTATATTTTTTCTTGATTTTGTATTTATTTTAAATGCATGTATTTATTTATGTTGTAAATTTTAAAAATAAATACATTTAGGCCCATAAATAGGTCATTACTGGACATGAAGTCCTAAAAGTGCTCCGAATAAAGGAACATTTGAACATGCAGTTCCATGACAACTGAGCATCTGTCCATCTGCTGATGAAGACAGTGTGATACAGTCAAAACCTTAAGTTTAGATTGTTTTGCCAGTTGCTGTTTCCCAGGTCAAAAATGAACTATCCAGCTCAAAGGCCATTTCTTTATGGCTATTGCTTATTATGTCAACAGAGGTCAGAATTGTAAAACTTATTACAGAATATGAGGCAGCACGTGTGTGGAATATTGTGGATGGACATTTGGAGTCACTTAACTTTAAAATTCAATTCAAATAAAACTACTAAAACTGTTTTTTTAATCTTTTAAAACTTGTGAAAATACACTACATGTGTGCAACATTAATATATTCTCAGGAAAAATTATTATAGCCAGTGGTAGAAGAAGTACTGAGATCTTTTACTAAAGTAAAGTAACACCACCACACTATAAAAATATATATAATATATATATGCATGCATTCATAACGTTACTTAAGTAGAAGAAGAAGTAGAAGTTTCAAAAGTAAAAGTAATCATTAGGTGACAGAATGTACCCCTGTCAGAATGTCATGTAGGGGAGAGCGGGGTCAGTTGGGAAAGTGCCTTTTTTTGCTCATACTCAGCCACACCCTCTTAACTTTCACCCCAAAGTGGAGACCTTCTGACTATTCCCCACATTCTATTCACAGTTGTGAAATAGCATGTAAGTAAATTGTTGGCTCTTTTGTTATTTTTCTTCTACCATACTGTTTTTTTTTTGGCTGCCATAGGAGTCCAAAGTGTGTCTGCTCTTCCTGGGACAGTTGGGACAGTATTGTTTATAGTTCCTACCTTGTTACAAATCAACAAAAAGCTGACAAAAACAAGACGAAGGCTTTTCCTGATTGAATAAGACCCACTGTGATGTCACTGAGTGAATGTTTACTCAAGTGGCAGCCAGTCAGAAACTCTTTGTTTTTTGTTTTTTTTTGCCAAATTCCATATTTCAGTAACTTATGAAAATATAATCATTTTACAAATGTTATTTTTTTCTCAAAGAAATGTGTGAACAATTGACATTGTAAATATAAGCTGTTCAAAGATAGACTGCAATTTTCTTTCAATTTAAATGATCGACTCTACCTACTGTCCCAACCGTCCCAGGGAGGCAGAGTTTTGGGGAGATGTACTCCTTTTCACATTTGGGTTTGGCTCTAAAAAACTTTGAAAAATTGTTAGCAGACACCTGTAGCTGTTCAGGGATCAAATCAAATTATTTTCATTACTGTTCAAGTTGTCTGTGAGTAATAGAGAGGCAAAGTCCTAATGGGACCTTATTTCGGAAAAAATACGAACTGTATAGTCAAAGGCGAGAGACCAATATTTTTTTGTTCCCGTTTGAATTGCGCCATGAATCACACATATGATGTTTGTCATTTTAATACATAATTTTGCAAGTGAAGAAAGTCGCAGTTTGTTGTAAAACTGTCGAAGTATAAGACTGTGAAAATACGTAATTAGAAAGACGACACATCCAAAAGTTGGTCTATCGCTGAAGCTGTGATTATTGTGTATTTCCTACTGGGATGTACTCAAACCAGCAATGGGTCTGATCGTTTGTTCTCTTCCCCGGCTGATAAAAAGACCAGGAGTCGCTGGATAAAACACATCAGGTAAGATAACGTGTCATTTGTGCGTGGAACATAGCTAAGTTAGCAAGCTAGCTAGCTAGTGTGGGTGACGTATATTGTGCGAGACGAGAGATGTAGTTCACTGAGTCGTTTCACACAAAACTAAATGATACTACGACAAACTGAGACGTTCTTGACTTGCACATGTTTATGTTTTAAATCAACAAACATCACATGTGTGATTCATGGCGCCATTCAAACGGGATCAAAAAATATTTATCTCTCGCCGTTGACTACCGTTCATATTTTTTACGAAACAAGGTCCCATGGTGGTCCACCGGAAGAACCGGAACCAAACTTCGCCTCTCTATTGAAGGTTATTTGGTGTCGATACAAAAGTGTCCCAACTGACCCCGCTCTCCCCTATTATTGAATCATTATTATTACTGATCAATTAAGGCTTAATTTTAATGTTTTATCTAGTTGAGGTGGGGCTAATTTAACATACATTATATACTATTTTGGTAGATTAACAATGCATTGTATTTTATAAGCTGATTATATATTTTTAAAAAGAAAATAACCTTCCAAGGTTCTTGATTTAGGAGTAGTCTATTTTAATAAATATAACTTAACGATTTAGGCTAACCAAGTCCATGGACATCCAGGACAATTCAAACAAATTATTTTTTAAATGAATGAAATTGTAGTGCAGACTTGTAGAGAGTAAATATATCATGGACTGCTGCTGCTCTGATTCCTCCCTCCCTTGTGCACTCCTTCCTTCACCTCCTCCCACAAATGTCTCTGGGCCTCCTGCTCCCCACGCCCTGTGGGCAGTGGACAGAGATCACATAAATAGGCCCACAGTCAGCTGTGGAAGTGGACCGAGGTGCATCCAGACCAGAGACGCAACACACAACTGTGCTTGCAGCCAGGCACCATGACCTCATTGACGTGTGGACTGCTCCTCTGCTCCATCGGCATCCTGCTGGCACCGGGCACTCTGGGAACTTTCCCACAGTTTGGGGCACGCAACCGGAAGATCCACTCAATTAGTCCTTTTATCCCACGGGTGTCCTCGCAAGTGCCTCCATCATCCAGGGTCCATCAGAGCTCCGAAGAGATCAGATCTATCGAGCAAACCTCTGACGAAGTACCGAGGAGTGCTGAAAGTTTCCAGGAGGTCCAGCTGGCTGCTCACACTGTCCGGAGCCTCCAGCAGCAGCAGCAGCTGCAGCAGGGCGCACGACCTGGTGCCAACACCAACACCTACCTGGAGCAGGAGAGACGCACCGCTGACAATGGAGGTAAGTTGGTAGCCTACTGTAGATATTATTACGTGTCCTATATGTTCCTTGTCAGTATCCATCCACCTGCTGAGCATGCCTGCACTGCAGTAACCCTCTCATTCATTCGTCTTACATGCGTTTGTCAGGGTTTGGACACATTTGTTTTCGAATTAGGCGCAAAACTTTTAAATAAATGTGACTACACCTGTAATTAGAACTATAATAGTAATAATAATAATTATTATGCATATTTAAATGAATTATATTATAGAGTAATTTATAATACCAGGGAGTTGTGTAACCTGTGGTTTATGTCCAGGTCTATATGTATTACCAGGGCCGGCTCTAGCTTTTTTGGTGCCAGACATCACAATGGTTTTAAGACAAAATGTATTATTTTTATTTTCATAAATAACTGTATTTATTATAATATAGATAAACAATTGGTCCCTGAAATTGTTGCTTCGAAAGTGTTTAGTTAGTTTTCCTCTACGATATACACTTTTGTTAACAAATAAGTGCAGCAGGGCAGATGAAAAAGTAAGAGAAAGAGAGTTATAGGGGTCAAAAGTGTATTTCTTTCTTTCTTTCTTTCTTTATTTGTTCATTTTTACCTCAATACAGATAATGAGGAAGGGCGCCCACCGGCATTTCAAAAAAAAAAATATATATATATATTATTTTTCTTTTAAGGGGCGACCAGCGCCCCCCAAAAGGTGGCGCCCTAGGCGACCGCCTATATGGCCTATGCCTTAAGCCGGCCCTGTGTATCACCAATACATTCCAGTCAAGCATAAGCTGCGATCTCTGAAAAACCCAGAGGGTTGTTTAACAACACCTGCTATTCCAATTTGCAATTTAAAAAAAGTTATTTAGTTATAAAAATGTACAAACAATCAGTCATAACATTTCAATTATAACAAAAAGAGAAAAAAAGCTAAATCTGAAGTGATATAAATAATTATATGATGATAATAATAATTATAAGAATAAGAATAAGAATAAGAATAGAAAAAATAAGAATAGTTTTTGTGACAGACTTCAGACAAACATCTGAGTAAATTCTAGCTACTGACATTTTGCATCTGCATTTCTCATTTGTTACAAATTTAAGGGACTCAAAATAGCATTCAATTTCAATTAAAAACAACAAATTTAGCTTTATGAATATGACATTTCCCTGATAAGATACAAAAGTTAACAATAGTACATAAGCTATTATCATCACATCCAAAATAAGTGATCATATCTTACTTTAAATAACAATTGCATGTGTTGTTTGGCACAATATATAATTCTCAAAGTTGGGCAACCATAAAACAGATGAATTATACTGTCTTGTTCATTCTTGCATAAAGTACACTTGTTATCAATATCTGAAATAAATTGCAAATTCCTATGTCATTGTCCTTTTTGTAACACACAAGATAAACATTATAAAATATTCAGTAATTAACATCAATATACACCAATATAAGTGAAAACAAAATGTTAAATTTGATTCATGTTGTACAAATTGAGCAAGGAGACATGTCATTTCCAGCTACCATTTTTATTTTGATTAAGAAAAAGAAGCGCAAAATCGACTAGTTTTCCATGCAGCTGTTTAGAGTGAGGCTTCTGGAAGGAAATACCTTCAGAACAGCAGTAACAGTTTCAGACAGTCAGATGTGTGGTTCTGTAATGTTAATACATGAGTGACTCAAACTGGGCTAAGTCAGACCTTGTTGTTCTCCACATGTACCAAATGTACAGCCCCAAAAGTCTATAGCCCATACTATTTTCCCTTCTGTGATATTCACATTGAAAAACTGTGATTAAGCCAATAATCATTATGCATGTCCATCATGTTGATTGAGTTAAACCAAAGTAACTACTACTCTAATGCTTTCCCCTCTGCCCCCACCTCCCTCCCTTTGCAAAGCTGATGGCACTAATTCTGGGTTTCATCGCTATCAGTCCTCCCATCGCCAGCCGCCAAAGAAAAGCCGTCCGCTCTCACAGCTGCAACACAAAGCTGCACCAGTTACATCCCGGCAGCCTGCATCCATCAGAGCTGACGCAGGTACTTAAAGGGGAACGCCACCTAAATTAAGAATTCCAATATGTTATTTCCACGGCCGAGGAAAGTTCAATAAATAATAGTTAACATGAGCTGCTCTCTCTCAAAGCCAGAAACCAGAGAAGTAAGTCTTAAACTTGTGATGTCATTGGGTATAAAGTCTGGAGCTGCTCCATAGACGATGAATAGGAGACTGATATATTAACCCTAGTGTACAGTACATGTGTGCAGGGATGTGTAGGAGTGCATGCCAGATATTTCCATTCTCACAATTTGTGAGAGTTATAGTAATGTGTCTTCAATCTGAATAAAATACACTTTTAATCCGATTAAAACTTCCTTTTTCCTTTTTTTTTTTTACAGCAAGGTCTAACTGCAGAAATCGTCCTATAGACCTGGTCTTCATCATAGACAGCTCCCGCAGCGTGCGCCCTGCTGAGTTTGAAAAGGCCAAGGAGTTCCTGCAAGATATGGTGGACAGCTTGGAGGTCGGCTCGGACGCCACGCGGGTCGGCCTCGTCAATTATGCCAGCACGGTGCAGATTGAGTTCCTACTGAAGACGTATTTCACCAAGTCTGCCCTGAAGCAGGCACTGGCCCGTGTTGAGCCCCTGGCCTCAGGCACCATGACAGGCATGGCCATCAAAATCGCCATGGAGAAAGCTTTCACCGCGGAGGCAGGAGCCCGAGCTAGCTCCGGCACCATTGTCAAAGTAGCCATCATAGTGACGGACGGGAGGCCCCAGGACAAGGTAGAGGACGTATCAGCCGCAGCTCGGGCATCTGGGATCGAGATCTACGCAGTGGGAGTAGACAGGGCTGATATGATGTCCCTCCGCCTCATGGCGAGCCAACCACATGATGACCATGTCTTCTATGTGGAGACCTATGGTGTCATTGAGAAGCTCACTTCCAAATTTAGGGAAACCTTGTGTGGTAAGGATGTCGATAATGGGAATGAGGATATTCCATTAGATGGCGAAATTGATGATTATGGACTAGGCCTAGCTAGCAGAAAAGACGAGAAAGGAATAAATAATGAAAATGACGATAAAGGTATGTCATATCTGTCCTTTAAATTTCAACCTGTGATCATATGGGCAGCACCATAGAGGGAATCTCCATTCTAAAGTCACTGGTCCTCTTCTTTAGTCGTAAGAACAAGGGCAAGGTAAGCAGTGATTTACCGCCGCTTGTTGTGTTTGGATTTTCCCACAAAAAGGTGTTCACTAACTGTTGCAAATGGTGATAATAAGTGTCGTTAATACAGTAAAAAAAAAACACGTCCAGTAAGTCAAGTACTGTACTAACCGACCTAAAGAAGAAGACAAACCTCCGATCACCGGTTGACCTGCCAATTCAGAGCAAATTCTACAACCGTGAACCCTTTAGAATGGCTGAAACCTGATACGATGCTGCCTGTACTTTTCACATGGAGCGCGCTGCTTTTTGCACTTTGCGCTGCATCTTGTGCCTTAATGCCGTGTGCCCTGCTCAGCTACCCGACGGCGTGCTAAGCTGCCCAGCTCCACAATACGGGCTTTTGCAATCTGTGACAGAACATTAACGGCCACTCATCCTGCACGGCATAAACTAAATTAGCTTTGCTAAATTTGATTTAAATGTATTTGAGCTGAAACTCAGATTTTAAGAAATTATTACTAAGATTATATTAACATTATGTTATTTTAAAATATGCAAATTAAAATAAAAAAGACAATAAACCAGTTTAAAGGAATAATTTGACATTTTTGGGAAATGCACTTTCTTGTAGAGATGAGAAGATTGATACCACTGTCATATTTAAGTTAAGTTATTTAATTTGTTATTTGTTATTTAATAAGAGTGTTGCCTTTAGTAGATTTTGTGTTTGCATGGAATATCCTGTTGGAAGATTAAGATTGTTCAGGTGCTCTCTTCCTTCCTTCACAAATAACAGGATTTTATAACCGCAAGAGGAATTTACTATAACAACACTATAGTTGAAGCACAGAGATCAAGCAAGCTAACCTGCATGTGGCTATGTAGAGTTAATAGTACAATTACTTACACCTTACTAACAGAAATATAACTCAGATATAACAATGATTGATTTCACTAGGCCTAAGCCAATCAGACATTGGAGTGTTTCTTTTCAGGTTCGGATGCATGTGCTCAGGGACACAATTGCCAGCACGTTTGTGTCAACAATGACTACTCATACGACTGCAAGTGTCGCGGCGGCTTCGTCTTGAACCCGGACAAGAAAACGTGCTCACGTAAGAATCTTTATCTTGTCTTTATGTTTTTGTCCAATGTCCCAGTGTCACAAAATGTCATTGTGTTTTTCCGTGATTCGCTATATGAAAATGACTGCTGACAAAGGTTTAACATGGCTAAGATGTTATATTTTCATTGAATCTTGCTTAAATATTGATTTGGGATTGTATGGGGAAAACCACATCATAAGTATACCTAGTAATTTCTTACTTTTAAGATATTTAATGTAAGATTTCTGACAGAAGCTTGGAGTTCATATGCTTTGAAGCTCCCTTTGGACATCAGTTATGCTGCATTGTTACTGCATGGTACTGTACGGCTCTTTTCCATTAGCAAAAGTTGTGGATAGTACCTGGTACTTGGTACCTGGCACCTGGTACCTGGTACCTGGAACTTCTTTTTGCACCAGCTTGGTCGAGGTTTCAAGTGAGCTGAGCTGATACTAGAAGGTGGGGTTAAAACATTGCAGATCACTGATTGGTCAGAGAGAATCGTTACTAGTGCAACACGGGACATCCTGCACAAACCCCTTCATTTTTAATTAGCCAGAATACTGTCAACAGCGACCTCATTATTTTAATCACTCGACCAAGATTTTAAAAAATGGCAGCCCGCAAAACTCCGCCATACACTATGCCGTATAATTGAGGAAGTGCAGACGTTCCTCTGGTTGTTTGTCGATGAAAGGATTCAGCGATTGTCGCATTGAAGATGATGTCATGGCAGTTGCACGCGGTGCCGCTGTGGGGATCAGCTGAGAATTCTCAGAGCTCCTTAAAAAGTTCTCAAGATACTCCGCCCATCCGCATCTGCATAGCTAGAAAAATTGGGATGTGCACTGACAGGCGAAAACCTGCAGCACTGAATCCCTGCGAAGCGCTGTATCTGATGATGTGACGTTACTTTGGTCGAGAGGATGCTTGCAACCCTCGCGGATGCGGCAAGCATAAATCACGCTTCAGGGGGTACTATCCGCAATGGAAAACAAAGTAGAGAACAAAACCCGGTTCCAAAAGAGAGTTGAGTTGAGTCGAGCCAAACCATGCAGTGGAAATGAGGCACTTTGTGCTGTGAGCACACTGCATACCATCTCTTGTTACTAATGTTTTGGGTTGCCCTAAATAGATTAGGGCAGACACTATTCAGCACAAATTAAGTGAGCAGGACAATTATGAAGGCCTGGACTGATGAGAGGGACAAATTCTACAAGTAAATAACGACCACTTAGAAGAGGACAAGTAGATACTCTCTTCAAGTCAAAGGCTTCACTGAATATCATAATATCTGTTCAGGAGGTCAACTACCCCTAATGTCCCGGGGTGTTTTAAACCTGGAACTAGGTTTGCTGCCAACTTTCAATTTTGTACTTTAGAGTCTAGATGCAATATTGTCTGAAGCTCATGGCTGGAAAGTCAACAGCTAAACTTCCATTCCACAGCCACCTGTTTGACATATAGAGTGGACAGTTAAGACTTAGGGATAGCCCCCATAAGCTCATCACAGATCTGCAAAAATTAGTAGTTAAAGCCAATTTAAAGGGTGGTGTGCACATGAATGAAATGGAACTGACTCAAGGTCTTCTTGCTGTATGTAGTTGAACTTAGTTGGTTAGATGTGGAAGTGTCTCTTTTCAGGTTCAGATACATGTGCCCATGGACATGACTGCCAACATATCTGTGTCAGCAATGATGATTCATATCTTTGCAAGTGTCGTGAGGGATATGCGTTGAATGCAGACCAGAAAACATGCTCACGTAAGAACCAGAATATTTTTCATAGATTTGTTGCCTGTTTCTTGGCAGTTCCTATGTTTTGCATGACTGAAAGTTTCTATGTATCCTTCATATACTGTACATAGCAAGAGCTGGTGAGGCACTTTGTACGGTGGGCACCACTTAGCTTGACTGAACAGGAGATGCTTTAGCTTATATGAACTGTAATTGCACAATAATGGCTTCATGTCAGATGTGGGAGTTTTTTTCTTTTCAGGTTTGGATTCATGTTCCCAGGGACATGATTGCCAGCATGTTTGTGTCAGCACTAATGATTCGTACATCTGCAAATGTCAAATGGGATTTGTGTTGAATGCAGACCAGAAAACATGCTCACATGAGAATCCGGACTTTTCAGGTAGATGTTATCTTTGTTTCTTGGCACAGTTTTCCCTAAAATCTAGTTATGTTTTAAACAAAGGCTGTAGAAATATATTGACTTGTGAGTTGGTCAGATTATTTTGTGTCACAACAGGAAAATTGGGATTTTCCCAGTCGGCAAACTTTGGTGCTGAAAAGTGAAGCCAATGCAGAAGTGCCTTAAACTTACATTATTTCAACTGGTCAGCAAACAAGAAGTCTGATTGTAAAGAAATCTATAAGAAAGTGACTCCACTTAGAGTAAAATAAACGATTAAGCAGGGTATGTCCACTTCTTATGCAGTCTATGGGTTTTTCCAGTCTTTGGTGTTGTTGAAGTATTCTTGGAGCCTCCATAGCAGCCATTAAACTGCACTTTAAGGCACTTACACACTGGCTTCTACTTCAATTTAAGTGGTTGCCACTTGGATTTGGGTTATTCTTAAAAGTGGATAGTGAGTGCTCAGTTCAGCTTGAATTTGTACAGGGTCAGGAACAGATCAGCTCTTGTGATTATTGTTAGCAGAGTTGCCCTGAGTGGTGCACCACAAATGGTTGTTGTGCTCAGCTACTGTCAGTTACATGTAGAAATGTTTCTTTTCAGATTTGGATACATGTGTCCAGGGACATGACTGCCAGCATATTTGTGTCAAAAATGGTGATTCATACCTTTGCAAGTGTCGTGAGGGATATGTGTTGAATGCAGACAGGAAAACATGCTCACGTAAGAACCCTTACCAATCAATTTCATGTCCATCTCTTGGTGCAGTTCTTCAGGTTTCCCAAAAGTTCATTATTGTTGGTACTTGAGTAAATGTAGAACTAATTCTTTGGAGCGCTGAAGAATTCCTACAGCTTTGTTAGACACGCTTTAAAACTTTATCTTGACAGCAAGAGCTGCTAAGGCACTTTTTTGAGTGTTCTGAGTGTGTAGCAGTATACAGTATATTGAATTGATTTGAAAACGCATAGAATTAGGAAACTGGGATTGATGCACAGAGTTCGAGCAAATTAACATGATTTATACATTTAAAAAGAAGTGACGGCCCATTAAGCTCTCTGTTGGGATGTGCTTGCCGTGTGTAGTTAGACTGAGTTGGTTAGATGTGGAAGTGTCTCTTTTCAGGTTCAGATACTTGTGCCCAGGGACATGACTGCCAACATATCTGTGTCAGCAATGATGACTCGTACATCTGCAAGTGTCGTGAGGGATATGTGTTGAATGCAGACCAGAAAACATGCTCACGTAAGAACTTGGACTTTTTAGGTAGACTTTATGTTTGTTTCTTGGCAGTTCCTGTGTTTTGCAAGACTAGAACTTTATATGTATCCTCCATATACCGTACATAGCAAGAGCTGGTGAGGCACTTTGTATGGTGGGCTCCACTTAGCTTGACTAAACAGGAGCTGCTTTAGCTTATATGAACTGTAATTGCACAATTATGGCTTCATGTTAGATGTGGGAGTTTTTTTTCTTTTCAGGTTTGGATTCATGTTCCCAGGGACATGACTGCCAGCATATTTGTGTCAGCACTGATGATTTGCACATCTGCAAATGTCGAATGGGATATGTGTTGAATGCAGACCAGAAAACATGCTCACATGAGAACCTGGACTTTTCAGGTAGACTTTATATTTCTTTCTTGGCACAGATTTCCCACAAATTGTTTCTGACTGAGTATGCAGCAGTATATATTGAATTGATTTGGAAAAGCATAGAATTAGGAAATACACAGAGTTTGAGCAAATGGCCCGGACATGACTTAAACATTTTAAAAGAAGTGACGGCCCATTACGCTCCCTGCTGAGATGTGCTTGCCGTATGTGGTTAGACTTAGTTGGTTAGATGTGGAAGTGTCTCATTTCAGGTTCAGATACATGTGACCAGGAACATGACTGCCAACATATCTGTGTCAGCAATGATGATTCATACCTTTGCAAGTGTCGTGAGGGATATGCGTTGAATGCAGACCAGAAAACATGCTCACGTAAGAACCTGAATATTTTTCAAAGATTTGTTACCTGTTTCTTGGCAGTTCCTGTGTTTTGCATGGCTGAAAGTTTCTATGTATCCTCCATATACTGTACATGGCAAGAGCTGGTGAGGCACTTTGTACGATGGGCACCACTTAGCTTGACTGAACAGGAGATGCTTTAGCTTATATGAACTGTAATTGCACAATAATGGCTTTATGTCAGATGTGGGAGTTTCTTTTCTTTTCAGGTTTGGATTCATGTTCCCAGGGACATGATTGCCAGCATATTTGTGTCAGCACTGATGATTTGTACATCTGCAAATGTCGAATGGGATATGTGTTGAATGCAGACCAGAAAACATGCTCACATGAGAACTTGGACTTTTCAGTTAGATGTTATCTTTGTTTCTTGGCACAGAATTCCCACAAATCTAGTTATGTTTCTTAATGAACTGCTACTGCTAAGGCACTTTTTGGGGGGAACTGTTCAGAGTGTGTGGCAGTATATATTGAATTGATTTGAAAAAGCATACAACAGTCCAGGCTCTCTCCCTGACTGATGTAATGATATGTCAGTTACCTAATTTATGTGGAAATGCCTCTTTTCAGGCTTTTCAGGCTCTGATCCATGTGCCCATGGACATGATTGCCAGCACATTTGTATAAACAGTGATGACTCGTACATCTGCAAGTGCCAAGTGGGATATAAGTTAAATACAGACCAAAAAACGTGCTCACGTAAGACCTTGGACCTTATGATATGTATGTTTTAGGGTGCCATGCCATTGTTCTGACGGCCCGTTGTTCCGAAACCCCAATAGTTCGATAAATGTCCCATTGGACCAAAAGCCCATTTGTACGACAGCCCACTATCCCGAAAACAATCAACCATCGCTCCGGCCCATTGTTCTTAAAATACAAACTCTCCCTGCAACAAACAGAAGTACATGGCTAATTATTATGTGGAATGATTTCACGGGACCTTCCTGGTCACAAAATCTTTTGCACGTAGACAAATTAGTCTTCAGGGCTTTCTGCCAGAAAGGGTCTATTCTAACCCAAACCATGATAATTTCCTAAACCTAACCAAGTTGTTTTAAACCTAAGGAGATTTCTGGCAGAAATACAATCGGTATGGTATGATGACGTCTTTCTTTATAATAATTAGCCATGTGCTTCTGTTTGTTGGTATTATCAGAGCAATAGGACTTCGGAACAATGGGCATTTGTTTTGGGGATGACGCGCTGTCTGACAAATGGGCCTTCAGCCCAATGGGACATTTTTTGGACTATTGGGGTTTTGGAATAATGGGCCGTCGGAACAATGGGCAGTCCCCTATCTTAGTGCATTTAGACTGCTTAATTACATTTATTTAAATGTACATGCTTGTTTAAAGGCAGAAAATGGCTTAAAGGATTTGGCGAGGCCATCATATTTTTACAATTAATGCTGGTCTATTCTGATGGTCTAAGCGTTAGCTGTGGAAGTGTCTCTTTTTCAGGTTTGGATATATGTGACCAGGGACATGACTGCGAGCATATTTGTGTCACAAATGGTGATTCTTACCTTTGCAAGTGTCGTGAGGGATATGTGTTGAATGCAGACCAGAAAACATGTTCACGTAAGCACCTGCATTTTACCTATATATGTTTATATGCATGCCAGGGTGCAGTGTTTTGTGTCTCCTTCGAAGTCTGTTATTCATTCATTAAAAATGCTTGAAGTATTGGTGTTTGCTGCTCCAAACGTTTAATTTGGACAGCAATAGTTGTTGAAAGTACTGCGCTGTGGATGCGGGTCAGCTCTTGGTTCTAGGTCCAGTTCTTGGTTGTTCTAAATGATTAGGAAGTTAAATTGGAATTTATTTTGAATTTGCAGGAAGTTGGGAGCCTGGGACTGATGCCCCTACAGGTATGGAGCACATGGTCATGACTTAAACTGCAAGTTGATTGGTGCTGCTTTAAAAGCTCCACAATAGGCCAAGTGCTTCTTGATGGCTATAATTCAATTTAGTCAGTTACAAGTGTGAGTGTCTCTTTTCAGGTACAGATAAATGTGCCCAGGGACATGACTGCCAACATATATGCATCAGCAATGATGACTCGTACATCTGCAAATGTCAAGGGGGATATGTGTTGAATGCAGACCAGAAAACATGCTCACGTAAGAACTTTTTGACTTGATATGCATGTCCTAGTCTGTGGTTGACTGCAATCTTTGTTGTTATATACTTGATTAAATGCAGAAACAGGCATAGAGCATTTGTCCAGGGCTTTTTGGACAATCATAAGCTTCACCAAGGAAGTTTGCTGTGGATGTTAGCTGTGGAAGTGTCTCTTTTCAGGTTCTGATGCATGTACCCAGGGACATGACTGCCAACATATTTGTGTGAAAAATGGCGATTCTTACTCTTGCATGTGTCATGAGGGATATGTTTTGAACGCAGACCAGAAAACATGCTCACGTAAGAACCTGAATTTTAATTGTATACTGCCTTTGACGTGCATGTTCTTGTACAAACTGTCCTACTAAATTCCAACATTAGATACTTAATGAAATACTATACTAGTACTTGGTGAAATGCTACAAAAGATAAAAAATATTGACTAAAGTTGCTACAGCAAGAGCTGGAGAGGCACTTTAATATAAATATTATAATATATTATAAGTCAATATACATATATTTCAAATTAGCAGCAAGTTAGGATACTGGGGCTGATGCACATAGATACCTACCACATACTCATCACCAACATAATATAAATGGAATGGTCGAGTGGAATGTGTTGTTGATTGCATACTAGAAAAACAAGCTCATGTAGAAATCTGGACCTTATCATATGTAGCCTATGTCTTCATGCAGTGTGTATGGACTATTAGAAAATGCATAGTGCTTGAATAAATGCAGAATAACCAATAGGGTAAATTCCCATAGAATTACTTTAATTACTGTTGACCCATCTTTAGCTTCACAACAGGCCATAGATTCATTAACTGAATTTTTGCAATTAATGCTGGTCTATCCTGATGGTCTAAGCGTTAGCTGTGGAAGTGTCTCTTTTCAGGTTTGGATACATGTGCCCAGGGACATGACTGCCAGCATATTTGTGTCAAAGATGGTGATTCTTACCTTTGCACATGTCATGATGGATATGTGTTGAATGCAGACCAGAAAACATGCTCACGTAAGAACCTGAATTTTACCTATAGGTTTGATGTGCATGAGAGTTTCAAGTGAATGCCCTAGTACAATGTGTCAGGTCCCCTCCAAATTGAGGTCTTCTGAGTACTTGACTACATTTTTATAAAGGCCTTTCCGTGGTATGGGTGTTTGCCACTAGCCCCAAAGTGTCAACTGGACAGCAAGAGCTGATGAAGCAAAGATTCAGCTCTTGTAGGTTGATTGTAATAGTTTAGGATGGTTAATAGACTTTAAACAGGCAGAAAATTAGGACATTGGGCTGAAGTGTTAAGTGTGAAGTGTAATTTCACATATTTCTGTGAGATCACATTGGGTATGGTTTACATAGCCATGATTTAAATAAATTGCAAAGGGATTGGTGGCCCATTAAAAGCTCCACAAGTGCTCCTTGACAGATGTAATTAGACGTCAGTTACCTGTGGAGTGTCTCTTTTCAAAATTGGATACCCGTGTCCACATGGCTGCCAGGATATTTGTGTGTAGCCTGAAAAGGTTAGACACTTGGGAGATAGTTCCATCAATTGAAACAATGGTGAGACAGAGGCTCCAACAAGTGATGCCATAAGATGTCATATCAGAATATGTCTCTTTTCAGGGTCTGATCCATGTGCCAATGGACATGATTGCCAGCAAATTTGTATAAACAGTGATGATTCATACATCTGCAAGTGTCGAGAGGGATATACTTTGAATCCAGACAAGAAAACATGCTCACGTAAGAACCTGGACGTTTTTTAGAGTTGAACTAGTGTTACATACTAATGGCTCTTTGATTGATGTAAATTGAACCCATCAGATGTGGAAGTGTTTCTTTTCAGGTTCAGATACATGTGCCCAAGGACATGACTGCCAACATATTTGTGTAAGCAATGATGACTTGTTTGTCTGCAAGTGTCGAACGGGATATGTGTTGAATGCAGACCAGAAAACATGCTCACGTAAGACCCTGGACCTTTCTAAAAGATATGATGTTGTTTCTTTGGTACAGTCTTTTAGATTTCCCTTGAATCTCACTATGTTATTTTCCACTTTGTACACGGTCAGACAGATTTCATATCACCTCTTGTAAGTTATGGTATTGATAGGGCATTTAGCTCATTGTGAACAAGCTCAGAGGAATAGAGTACATGACGATAGATTTCATGAACTGTTAAAAAGGAAATTCGTCCAATCGGGGGATTCTCAAGTCAATAGTCAGATGTGGAAGTGTTTCTTTTCAGGATCGGATGCATGTGCCCAGGGACATGATTGCCAGCAGATTTGTGTCAAAAGTGATGACTCGTATATCTGCAAGTGTCACGTGGGATATGTAATGAATGCAGATCGGAAAACATGCTCACATAAGCACCTGATTTGTCTCAATATGCATATTTGTCTGTGGCGTGATCCAGCATCTCAGATATTCCACATTTGGAGCTTCAAAGAACTTTTCATCAGAGCACCAAAAGCCCCAACTGGAGAGTAGGAGCTGGTGAGGTAGTTTGTCAGGCGGACAAACCACATATAAATTCTTGCAAATAGTGTTTTCCATTTTGGGGGTCAGCGTGAATAAGCAGGAGATATAGAGATTGGGAATGTTGAAATGTATTGGTCACATAGCTGAGGCACCCGCATCTTTTAAAGATGAACTGTGACCAAAGGCTCCGCAAAAAGCTAAGTTGTTGTTTTTGATGTCATGAGACAAAGTCGCTGAGGTGTGAGCTTTTCTTTCAGGTTCGGATGCATGTGCCCAGGGACATGACTGCCAGCACATTTGCGTCAACAATGGGAACTCTTACGTCTGCAAGTGTCGAGTGGGATACGTGCTGAACATGGATCAGAAAACATGCTCACGTAAGAAACTTCTTCCTTTCAACGAGACATTGGTGCAGTACCTCAAGATGGTTTGTGTTATTCAGTAGTAGGTCCAAAGACTTCTGCAACAAGAGCTGTGGACGTGTCTCTTTCCAGGTGCAAATGCATGTGGTCAGGGACATGACTGCCAGCAGCTTTGTATCAACAACGGGGACTCATACAACTGCAAGTGTCGAGTGGGATATGTGTTGAATGCAGACCAGAAAACATGCTCACGTAAGGACCTACTTTTTCTTTTTTAACATACATAATGGTGTCTGAGTATTGAAACCTTTCAAGAGATTTCCCATGTTTTGGATCGCTGTCTTGAGTTCTAGCCTCAGGAATTTGTCACCCACACCTCATATATTATTGCCTTGTGAGCTGTTTTGTACAACTAGTGTTGAGTTCAGCCACACTGAGAAAATGTGCCAGACTGGCACTAACTTACCGAAAAGTGCGGCATACGGTTTGGATTCCTCAAAGGAATTTTGAGCAACCGAGTTTCAACAGCTGACCAGGAGCTCCTTGGATTCTCTTTCCCTATAAAACTTGAAGAGGCTTTATCAAAGACGGGTTGGACCTTACTTGACAAGAGCCATTCTCAAACCATCCTATATGATAGAAGACGATTTAAGGTGAGAGGGTAAGGTGTTTTCCAAATGCTATCTGTTTCAGGCTTACTAATAATCCACCATCCAATATCGATTTCCTCCATATCATGTCACATTTCACCATGCAGGCTTTGCCCTCTTAAAGGCTTATAGGCTTGACTAATTTCCCATGCAGAGTAGCACTGGAATTTCAAAAGTCTGCTTTGGCATTCACCTTGCTATTACTGGCCACATGGACAGTCCAGACAGCCTAGAGTGCAGGATGTTATAGCAATGGTGTTACTTCTTCCATGCATGAAGGGATCAATCTGGACAATGGATTATCCTCTGTTGACATTCTGGCTCAAAAGGCCAAAAGGCAATACCAGGCACAGTGAATGTAGCTTGTATCTTAGCAGGTCAGCCATAGGTATTGGCATGGCTTCACCACTGGCTGTACCAGGCTTGGTATAACATGACAACCCACAAATAGAGAAACTGCAAAGTCCTCCTTCCTTTGAAGGCTGCCAATATTGTGGCAGCAAAGAAAGGCCACCTTTTTCTATGTAGACAACCCTATATTACAGCTAGATCCCTAAAGTGTGCCACGATTTACACAGTTCAGTTGACTCAATCCATAACCAGATAAGGGTTTGCCATTATCTAGAAGAAGAGGCCCAGTTGTCCCAAATTCTGCACATGTTGGGCTGAGCTCCCTAAAGGGGGATCAATTGTATGTTTCTTTGCAATGGTCAGTTAAGTGTCCTTTCAATGACACCTTCAGGTTTATAGTTGTGTCTACATTAAACCCTTGATTGCCACAGCACTGCTTCAATACTTTGTGATTTGAGATTCGAAAAAGAAATTGTTTAGAGTTACGGAAAAAGGTGAAGATAGTCGATTTTCAACTTATTCCATGTGGTCTACACTATCAGAAAAATTCTACCAGAACTGGAAATGTAGGCAAAATTAGTGGGAAGAAACACAAAGCAGCTCAAATAGACCATTTCTCGTGGTTGTGAAGCCCACACAGCCCGGACTTTACGTTTCACATTTTGAGGGGGTGCACAATGGCTACAGCCAGACCCTCTATGTAGCAATTATGCATCCATGTTAAAGGTTGTCTATACGATAACCAGATCATTGATATAGCGTCAAATAATTATTTGTTATGTAAAGATAGGAGGAGTATGTCTACCTGAAGTCGCTCTCCCTGTTGTGTTGTAATTCGAATTTGTTGACATAGTTGGGCCTTTTTTGGGCATGCCTTTTAGTGCATGTTTGTGCATGTGAGTGTGCCCCACTGGCTAGCTCACAGCCACCGCTCTACACTGCGCTCATACAGTGGTTACAGCTGATAACACCATCCTGATCGACCGACAGCGCTGTAGTGGAAGCGTAGCACCCACCCTTTGGTTCCCCCTCAGGTAGACACTGTTAACTCTGTCAGCAGTGTGGCTGTTGTTTGCAGTGTTGGCGCTGCTAGTACCATTAGCTATGAGGCACCGGCTCCCAATCTTGCATTCAGCACCTTTAAGGTATCTCAAGATCTCAATGGAAAACCACAAATTCACCTCAAGGATGTAGCTTGTATGAAATAGGTGCCCCAATACTATGACCACAGGTCTGTAACCATGTCAACCAATTTACACAAATCGCTGGAGCTGACAATTTGTGAATGCAGATTGTACTAACAGTACAATAGCTTGTATTGTCTATGCTCACATGTGTAAATTTCAGTGCACTGCTGCAGGTCAGGACTTGGTCAAGCCTTTGGCACTGATAGGGGCCTTTAGATTTAGGGTTACAATGCATTCAACTTTTTTATAGTTATCATAACTTTCATGTCTGTCTTTTTGCATTCTTTAGCTGTGGAGAAGTCTGCAGGTTGACTGCAACCAAAGCCACTGTCCAGCGACGAGCAATACTTCTACTGGTCCAGTCATTAACAGCACAGTTTATAGGACATACAAGTGTGCTGTGCTGCTGGTTTAAGGAATAAGAGACTGCCATGGAAGTTGTGGTGGGAGCCCACTGAGAACTTTGGTCCAAGTAAAGGACCAAAGAAAAAATGGTTGTAACTGATTTGCCTGTTGTGATTGTATCTTTTTCAGTGAATTGGTCTTGTATGTATATGTATTGGTCAAATGATTATTAACATGTGTCCTCTTTAACGCTATCCACGCCTGACCTCAGTAACTGAGCACTCCCAGGTTGTGATTAACTAGTTGAAGTGATTGAATATTTCCTAATCTCACTCACAAAAGAAAAATCATAATTGTACCTGATCTCTGCTATAGGCCAATTGTTCAAACAAAATCCATTGTACATAAGACAACACCTAACTTTTATCTGATTTCGTCAGCTCCAAAATGTTCTCATATTGAACATTGACTCTTTGGGGGAGGAACATAAGATTGGCTGCGTGGCTTTTTGGAGTATTACAAAGAGGCTACACAAAGAAGGTTAAAACCTCACCTGTATTGACCTTCTCCATATTTTCTCTCATTCTTTCAGAGGAAATGAGGAGTGAAATCACTCAAGATGCCTGCATGTGTGAAGCTCAGATTCTGTTCCAGAAAAAAGTACAGTCAACCATTCAGGAGCTGAGCAGAAAACATATCCTTTTGTTGAATTTGATTATAAAATTGAGATTATTATGTGAGAGAAATATCTACTTTGTGCCTCTAAAAATGTAAGACGTGCACTATTGGGCTGCTGCTACAATCACTTTGTCTTATTAGTACTTTTAATGGGAGTACATTTAAACTGAAAAGTTTGAATCTGTCGATTTGTAACAACACAACATCACGGCAGTTGATGAAATACTCACGAAATTTAATCTATTTGATTCTACATAGACACAAATTTCCCTTTTTTGTGATGCTCAGCACGACTTTCACTTTCGTGCATTTTCCTACGAATGTCCAGCAACACGTGATGCACATGTTCATTTCCTTTCCAGTATTTTCAAAATAAAACAACTTAGTTAGGTTTAGGAAAATATTGACTTGGTTAGGCTTAGGCAACAAACTACTTACTTAGGTTTAGGAAAAGATCAACTTGGTTAGGCTTAGGCAACAAACTACTTAGTTAGGTTTAGGAAAAGAGCAACTTGGTTAGGCTTAGGCAACAAACTACTTAGTGGGTTTTTTGGAAAAGAGCAACTTGGTTAGGCTTAGGCAACAAACTACTTAGTTAGGTTTAGGAAAAGAGCAACTTGGTTAGGCTTAGGCAACAAACTACTTAGTGGGGTTTTTGGAAAAGAGCAACTTGGTTAGGCTTAGGCAACAAACTACTTAGTGGGGTTTAGGAAAAGAGCAACTTGGTTAGGCTTAGGCAACAAAACTACTTAGTTAGGTTTAGGAAAATGTCGACTTGGTTAGGCTTAGGCAACAAACTACTTAGTTAGGTTTAGGAAAAGATCAACTTGGTTAGGCTTAAGCAACAAACTACTTAGTTAGGCTTAGGAAAAGATCGACTTAGTTAGGCTTAGGCAGCAACGTACTTAGTTAGGTACAGGAAAAGGTCGACTTGGTTAGGCTTAGGCAACAAACTACGTAGTTAGGTTTAGGAATAGATCGACTTGGTTAGGCTTTGGCAACAAACTACTTAATTAGGTTTAGGAATAGATCAACTTTGTTAGGCTTTGGCAACAAACTAATTAGTTAGGCTTAGGAAAAGATCGACTTGGTTAGGCTTAGGCACCAAAACTACTTAGGTTTAGGAAAAGATTGCGGTTTGGGTTAAAATAACTCCGGAAGTGCTGTAACTTAAGTATGGAAGTTACGTGACAAATAAATCAACTTTGACATCTGGTTTCACAAAGGATGCTAACACCAGTGTCCTGGGTGAAAGTCCTGTATTTTTTGACCCACCCATCGACCCCCACCTCGACCTACTCCCTATAAGGCGTTCGCCGCTCCCTATACCTCCCGATTCACAATTACGTGGATTACATACAAATTGATTTTGTGCTGACCATGAAAAAAAAAGTGTGTAATTTGTGTCTATGTACACAAATCAATACATTGATTTGATGACTATTTCACAAACTGCTGTTCGACTGGCCTGTTTGTTTTGGTGCGTCTTTAGAAATGCTCAGTGTGATGGTGAACTGGTAAACATTACAACTACATGTTTTAAATTTGATTTCCTTGACAGTCTGTTCACTTGATGAACTTTCAGACAAAGTGAACCTGATTGAAGGCCAACAGAAGTATTAAGGACAGCGACGGAGATGACAGAAGACATGTTCACGACTAGCAATGTATCCAATACTTTTGATCAGCGGAAGTCATCTGTAACCCCTCAAAACTCTTAATGTTACAGTAAAATGTCTAAGATTTAGTAGAGGTCTGCATGGTATTGATTTATCGTGCAGTATACTGGTGGCATTACTGTTTTACTGTATATTATAAACCTGCATTTTGCATTCACAACACCGTCTGTTATCATTTCTTACAGTAAAGTCAGATATAACTGGTGTAAATGTTTACATAAACTGTATTTGTATATTTGGAAGCTACATTTCCTCGTAGTGTAAGCCATTGAGTTGAGACTCAAACTATATAAAATAATTAGGGAAGTTAAACAATAGAGAGAAGAGCAAACTTTTAAAAACAAAAAATGATAAACATGTTAAAACTTTACTTTTGTAATGAATGTTTTTGTACCACGTCATTGTTGTGTATCCACTGCTCCGAGAGCATTTCTTGGTAGAACACAAAGCCTCCATCCATAAGCTAATCTCTTATACAACAGGATTATTGTTGTTACCCCTCTGATTGCAGCATTATTATGCAGAGTAAAAGACCACAATAAAGCCTGATCTAATTGGCATTGTTACATCACAGTGATTATAGTAATTCACTGTGATGTAACTTTTTTTTCTTGACCTTTTCTTTGAAACCTGAAATATTACAACAACTATATTGTAGAAAAGTAATTGCTATTACTGTTTTGTTTGTAACAGATAGGTACAATTATTTTAGGGGGAGAAGGAAAACAGTTTAGGGATTTCAAGGGTTACTGGACGGCTTCAATATTTTGCACATTTGACAAGTCTTGGACCAACCTCTGGCAGCAGTCCTTGCAATTAAATACTATTTTCAATGTACTAAGTTTTGAAATTGTGAGAGTTTAAGTCAAGACCAACTCAGTTTTTCCATCCACTTAAAACAGTAGTTCACTGCACAGTATTTTCTTCATACAATGCACACATGTACTATATTTTCTACTTTGTCATGTCCATGGAACACACATTGAAAAGAGTGTTTATGGTGGGACAGACTTTGTTTAAACTGACATTTATGTGCATACATATAATGGTGCTTTTGTGACAGAAAACAACGTGTCTGTATATTTTCTACTGGGTGTATAGTTGTACATGGAAAATAAATATTCTGAAAGAATGGATCCATCTCTTGTATGGTGTGTTTTTTACGCTTAGTTATCAAGGCACTTTTAAAATCAATAAAGTCACGATATGGACTTTTTGCACTTCCAGCCCTCTTGAGAGTGACCAAACCGTCTATGAGAGTTACTATGATACCTTCATTAAACTTTTTTTTAAATATTGTTTTGCATTGATCACATAATTAAATACAAAATTGTAAGCTATTTAAAAACTTGTTGTACACTGAATTGCTGGTTTGTTAGGCCTAAGCCAGGGATAAGCAACCTTTTACTATCAAAAGAGCCATTATAGGCAAAAAAATAATTAAAAAAATCTGTCTGGAGCCGCTAAACATTTGAGCATTGTGATGAAGGTAACACAGTATATAGTCTAAGTATATAGTATATAAATCTAATGCAGTGAGGGCCAAAGAGCAAATGTACTACGGAGTATTAGGGCCACATTGAGGGAAAAAACATCTGAGATTTCCAGAATAAACTCATAATATTACGAGAAAAAAAGTCGGAGTATTACGAGAAAAAAGTCATAACTTTATGAGAACAAAAGTCGTAATATTACAATAATAAAGTCATAACTTCAATAGAAAAAAAGTCGGAATATTACGAGAATAAAGTCATCACTTTACTAGAAAAAAAGTCATAATACTACAATAATAAAGTCATAACTTTACGAGAAAAAAAGTCAGAATATTACGAGAATTAAGTCATACCTTAACGAGGATAAAGTCAGAATATTGCGAAAAAAAGTCATAACTTTACGAGAAAAAAAGTCGGAATATTACGAAAAAAACAGTCATAACTTAACCAGAAAAAAAGAAAACAACACGTAAAATTACAACTTTATAATATTATGACTTTATTTTCATAATATTACAACTTTATTCTCGTAAACCTATGACTTTATTCTCGAAATGTCAGATTTATTTTTTTTCCTCAATGTGGCCCTAATACTCCGTCATACCGTGGTACTATAGACCTACAACAATGATAAATAGAAATGAAAATGTAAACAAAAAACATTCATATCCATTTTTAAAAATCTACAGGGGGCCACTGGAGAGGGGTTAAAGAGACGCATGTGGCTCCGGAGCCGCAGGTTGCAGACCCCTGACCTAAGCTTTTCCCATGGTGGCAGATTATTATGTAGTGGGCCTGCAGTTTACACTATGTTAAAATAAGTGCAAGACATCCCTGCAAAGCTAATAAAGTAATGTTAGCTTTTCCTTAAAGGTCCCATATCGTGCTCATTTTCAGGTTCATACTTGTATTTTGTGTTTCTACTAGAACATGTTTACATGCTGTAATGTTCAAAAAAAACTTTATTTTCCTCATACTGTCGGCCTGAATATACCTGTATTTACCCTCTGTCTGAAACGCTCTGTTTTAGCACATTTTGACGGAATTGCAAGAGAATTGCGTTGCTAGGCAACAGCTTGGGTCCATGTGTACTTCCTGTCAGTTGATGTCATTCCCATACACTGCAACCAGGAATAAACTGGGACACATTTAGAATGTTTACATTTAAAACTGTGTAAAGTGTCTAAATATTGTATATTCGTGACATCACAAATGGACAGAAATCCTGACGGCTTGTTTCAAATGCAGAGTTTCTGAATACGGGATGTGTGTATTTCCCTGTGGATTGAGCGTTTTGATACTTTCACAGTATTTATATAGGACTTAAGCCAGCTTTATAATAAAAAACATGACAATCTCACTTTTTTTTATAATATGGGACCTTTAAAACTGGAAAATTAAACGAACAACTAATTTTAGTGATGGAGCCAACGCGGTGGGGGTGGGACGTGGAACTTCAACGCGAACAAGAAAAACTACAAATACCAGAGATACCACAAACCCACTTCCGGTTTACGGTTACCACGGGCGACGGAGGGAAGCCACAACCTCTGAGTGCTGAAGGGATGCAACACTAAAGCAACGAAACGGAGAATTTGAACAGTTTTCTCCAATGCATGCTAACGTTATCAACTATAACCGTAGTCGGTCTTTTAACGGGCGAGACTACATTTACCGTGAACCGTTCTTTGGTACTAGGTCTGCTAACGGTGTCGCGTTAACTAGCAGAGCTAACAGTAGAGGCTAGCTAACCATGCTAATGATGTAGCATTGCTAGCTTGACAAAGTTACCTCACTCTAGCTAGCTTGACGTCAGGTTGGTGTATTGCTATGTTAACTAGCATAACTACACCGTAAGCAATAGTTTCGTATAATTGGTAGAGGTCTGTTATCACCACCAGCCATGTTTATCTACCTCAGCAAGAAGGTGAGTGTCCATCCTGTGCTCTGTCACCCACATAACCACCTGTCAGCAGGTCAGTTTGAATGTATTGAAAGGATAGGATAGCCCCTTGAGATGTAGCATCTCATTTTCGAGGGGGTCCTATAGACACAAATACAAAAACACATACAGACAAAACAGCATTACATAACAAACATACACTGCAAATACACAGATACAGACAGCTTGCTCACCATCTCCCACCCAGACCCCCATCAGCCCTCTGCTGTTATACTAGAAATATATATATATATATATATATATATATATATATATATATATATATATATATATATATACATATATATATATATATATATATATATATATATATATATAATCAATTACATCAGCATAAAGAACAATTGCAACAGTTTGTGTCTTAAGTTTATATGTAGCACAAATAAACTGAGGATCATAAGTACACAAAAATTAAAAACACAAACAGGTTGTTTTAAGATGAAAAAATAAAGATGTCCTGAAGCAATGGAAAGAGGTAATAGATCTCAGAAAAAGAGGAAGATTATTCCAGTCTGATGGAGCTTTGTATTGGAATGACCTGCGTCCAACTTCTTTGAAAATTCTTGGGACAAAGAAAAAGGGATGTTGCATATGTCTGAGTGAATATGAAGATCTACATGGAACCAAAAACTGTTTCAAATAGGAAGGACAATTAAAATAAACACATTTGAAAATAAACTGAACCCAGTGAAATTGCCTTCAAGATTTCAGCTGCAACCAATTAAGTGATTCATACATGGAACAATAGTGAGTTCTATAAGGACACCTCAAGACAAATCTACAAAGAGAATTATATACAACATTAAGGGGCCTAAGATAAGTGTCAGAGGTGTTTTGTTAGACAATGTCAGCATAATCAATAATAGGTAGTATCAACTGAGAAATTATTCTTTTTCTGACTTAAGTTAAGACACAAAGCGTTGGTTAACAGTGTGGCTTCGATTTCCCGTGTTTTATAGATTGCTATCCCCAACAATATCCATCTGAAATGTGTCTCCTGGAACAAAGATCAGGGCTTCATCGCCTGTGGAGGAGACGATGGTCTCCTCAGAGTGCTCAAGCTTGAATCTCAGACAGGTAAGTTCAGGGGGATGGAGGTTGGAGCTATAACAACCTGGTACACTCTCATGATTTCCAGGCTATTTGTAGCTACCTTACCCCTGATCTGATGGCTGTAGACAGTATAGGTCTAAGCCACAAGTGAACAGCTGTTTGCATGAAAACGAAAATCTGAATCATGAAAGGAAATCTACAAAATACTAAACATACATTACACAATGCAAATTTGCTTGACATGTGAAGTGCTCCACAGCATAACTGAAGGATGTGCTAGATAAAAAAATAGCATATATTCCACCCTAAAATGACTGGAGCACTGTCACTCATGTCATTAGATCAAATCCCTTTCTAACTTGAAAGATTGGTAAGACTTGATGACATAATAATAATAACAATATTAGTAATAATAATAATAATATGGCTGACCTGAATGCTTCAAAGCTTTAACCGCTGCCATGATAATCAACCTCCAAATCAGTATTCAAATGCTTAGTTTTTAAAAATATATATAAGTATGTAATAATAATAATAATAATAATAATGTATAAATCCCCAAATAGCCCACAAAATAAGAACATTATTTATTATTAAAATACAATATTAATTATTATTAGATATTGGGTTTGTTGTGTGTAGAGGTGCGTGTGTGGGCAGCAGCGGTACTGTCCCGGGCACAGAAATGGGGGAGATGGAGACAGACGGACAGAAGAACATGTCAGCCTGTTGCGCTGCGCCGCTCACAGCCCTAAATAATAATAATTATAATAATTATAATAAATAAGTAAATACAGTATAGCCCAATGCCAAGAGGACAACATGTGTAAAAATTGTTATAAAAAAAGTCCACTGTTGATTACCCATACACTAATGTTTTTTGGGCCTGGTTTCAGGTGTTCTGTGTCAGTGTGTCCTTGTTCAGATTTAAATATTCTACATATATTTATTTATTTATTGCTATTATTTTGCTCTAGGATAGAATAAAAGTGGTCAGCTAAAATATATATATATATTTTGGTTTTGATGAATGTTTCATTCATTCAGCCTTGTGTTAAAGTTTATTTGTTACACTCAGAGCCATTATGTAATAGCCATGTGATTGAGATTTGAGGGCTTTTACACAGTGTGTAAGAAATGTTCTGAAACTTTCATAAGCTTTTTTGGCTCTGTTCTGGTGCCTCCGTGTCCAGTCACTGTAAGTAGAATTGTTACCACTCCGTCTGTTGGATAACAGTGGGTCTTGTTATTACGTTATTATGTTGTTAAACAAACAGGGAAAACCACAAACAGCAAAGTGAAAGAAACCCTACAAACTACTAACGTTTCTTAACAAGTCCCTCACTGAGAATTGCCTGGAATATTGTTGAGGTTCTAAAGCTAATCTCTTTTACTGCTTTCACAACAGATGATGCCAAACTTAAAGGTCTTGCTGCACCCAGTAACCTGTCAATGAACCAGACTCTAGACGGACACAGTGGTAAGTTCTATTCAGTAGCTTCCAAACGTGTTACCATTATGCTATGTTGGTAACAGGTAGTGTCCATACACTGTAGTTTGTTGGTGCAAGGACGTGGAATGAGCCACAGGAAAGTTATCTGGAACTTTATGATTTCTCTTCTTGCAGGCGCAGTACAAGTGGTCACGTGGAACGAACAGTATGAAAAGCTGACAACCAGTGACCAGAACGGACTCATCATTGTATGGATGCTCTACAAAGGTGATTACTGCCGTCAGATTAAATAAAATGCAATTTGTCCTGTAATAAATTTGGCTTTCTATAGTTGTCTGTCTTTGCCCCTTCCAAAGGTGCATGGTACGAGGAGATGATCAACAACCGGAACAAGTCGGTGGTGAGGAGCATGAGTTGGAACGCTGACGGTCAGAAGATCTGCATAGTGTATGAAGATGGAGCGGTCATTGTTGGATCTGTAGACGGTAAAATTACTGCTGGCGATCAATCACTATATTTTTCCAACCAGATTTAGCATGAAATCACTAAGGCTCCCTTGACAAGGATTGCTTTGTTCTGCCGAGGGAATGAGTACGAACATGTACAGAAGGATAAATGCCCTTTTTTTTTTTTTTATAGGAAACCGGATTTGGGGAAAGGAGCTAAAAGGAAATCAGCTTGCTCATGTGGCATGGTCGCCAGACAGCAAGATCCTCCTCTTCGGCATGGCCAACGGGGAAGTGCAAATCTATGACAATCAAGGAAACTTCATAGTGAGTGCACAAGTTTAAGAAAATTGAAATATTGCTTCATTTGAATCTGTACCCATGTAGAACTACACAGCTTCCTGACTCATAGGATGCTAATTTTATGAATAAAAAGGCAGGTGCAATGCAGACTCAAGTGTGCAGAGGGAGTGGCAACACACAGCTGGTATTTTCATAGATGCAGGCTTTCAGTGTACATGGAAACAGCAGGTTACGGAAGAATCTATTATAGGGGTGCACAATTAATTTAAATTTTATTGAAATCACAATATGTTCTACTGCAATTTTCAAATCGCAGGATGAGGAGGAAATCGTAATATTTGTGTGTACAAATGATCATACCTTCTAATATCACAAATTATATCACAATTGCAATATCAGTCAAAATAATTGCAATCGCATGTTTTTTCAAAATCGTGCAGTCCTAATCTGTTGTCATTCATTATCAGAGGGCATAACATTAGACTCATTAAAGCTTTAAATTGTGGCAAATTATCTTGTTAATGATCCAGACATAATTATGGATTTTGTAAAGCTCCCAAGTGTAGGACTTGAAAATATCTGACTTTGACGACTTCTACTGATATCGAAAAAAGACACTGCGGTAGACAGCAATGCACACCACTACCAACTCCAATGCTTGCTTAAAGGGAAAATTCGCCACCATTTATGTGGATGTCCACTCATTGTTGATGGTGAAATGGTCAATTGAATCAATAAATTCCTCAGTGCGTGCTATATTGACCGAAAAAGCTGAGTTTTCCTGCTCGCGGAGGCGAGCCAGCAGTGCCAGCAGTGCCTTCATGTACCAGGATGCATTGTGCGCAAACTTTTGGCCCGCCGGCCATGTCCTCTTTCACGGCTAATGCAGCCGCAGCCTCTCTCCGCTGTATTACTATATTCTGGCTCAAACAAATATGGCTGAATGTCCGAGTCAGCCAAAACACTGTAAGATGCGTCCTCGTCCATAACATCCTCTAAACTCATATTTTAGGATTTTCGCGGTTGGAAACGTAGCTAGTTTGCAATACAAGCGAAGAGGAAGTTATTTTTTTAAACTTTATATACACAATGGAACTTGCAACAGGTTTGGGAAGTTCTGTTTTTGAGCACCTAGAGCACGGCGCCCCCTACCCAGGGGCGGAGACTAGAAAACCAAGCTGAAACAGCAGCCTGTGGTTCTTCCTTGCATCCAAGTACGTCACTTTCACGTAAAATGACACCACTGGATGCAGGAAGAACAACAGATTTTGTAGCTGAGAGCTCAGATTTCTTGAATTTATTGCTTCAATCGACTATATTTACCATCAACACTGATTGGACTTCCACACAAAAGGTGGCAAAGTTTCCTACACTTTGCATCGTGTACCTATATGAAATGAATACAAAATAATAATGTGATGTGTTTCAGATGAAAATGACCATCAGCTGTCTCACCAATGCGACTGGAGCTCTCAGTATTGCAGGCATCCACTGGTATGCAGGAACTGGGGGTTACGTTGAACCAGACTGTCCTTGTCTTGCTATCTGCTTTGACAATGGAAGATGCCAGGTGATGCGCTACGAGAACGATGAAAGTAAGGAGGGAAAAAGACCTTCAAAGGCCGCATTATATTCTCCAGGTTACACTTCAATGAGATGTTTACCAATGGTGACGAGCTATGCTGCTGCCCTTTTCTTCAGACCCAGTGTGTATTGACACTCTGATGAATGTGGTCAGCATCCAGTGGAATCATTGTGGCAGCGTTCTGGCGGTAGCAGGTTCCCTCAGAGCCGCGAACGTGGAGAAAGAATTCAACGTTGTGCAGTTTTACACACCATTTGGAGAGGTGAGGGGGAAGACTTTATTCCCTTACTTACACAGAGTTTTATACATGGAGATTAGGCATTATGCGGTACACTACCATGCAGTGTTCCTCCTGTTAGTATCATACATGGGACCAAAAAGAAGAATTTACATGGGATGGACTGAGTTGATAAAGACTACAATGTCTTTTGTGTTTTGTTTCAGTAATTTAATTTAAGAATTAAATACCTTGCAATGCCAGTTTCTCTGTTGTTGTGCCATCCTACATTGTTGAGCGGTTGAAAATGCAAGTAGGCTGGGATTTGTGCTCTGACAGCCAGGAATCTCAGCACCTGGCAAAATAGTTCTTGAGTCATTGATATTGATTAAAAATCATCCCTTGCATGCCTATACTGACCCCAGTGGGGAGATACAAATGACACAAGACAGTAACAAAATTTGAGATTTTGCATTTTTTCTTGTTTAAACAGCATCTGAGAACTCTTAAAGTGCCTGGGAAGCAGATGACAGGAGTTGGCTGGGAGGGAGGAGGGCTGCGTATCGGCCTGGCTGTGGACTCCTTCATCTACTTTGCTAACATAAGACCAGACTACAAGGTAAATGGCAACACGTGTGGTTCGCTTTTAATGAAAGTTTTTTGGTAAGAAACAGTTCTTGAAGACACTTGTAGACAGAAAAAAACTAATCTAGCATGAGCACAGTTAAAGGGACAGTTCACCCCAAAATCAAAACAACATATTTTTCCTCTTACCTGTAGTGCTATTTATCAATCCAGATTGTGTTGGTGTGAGTTACAGAGTATTGGAGATACCGTCCATAGAGATGACTGCCTTCTTTCAAATATAATGGAACTAGATGAAAAAAATACATTTGAACTCAACGGCAATGTCTCTTTCCAGAAATCATGAACCAGTTACTCAAGATAACCCACAGACCTTGTTGTGAGCAGTTTCATTTAGGACCTATTTTCTTTCTACCAAACTACATCACCCAACCGTATCACTGCGTGATGCATGAGTGGAGCGTGCATCTACTCATGGATAAGAGGCTAGTGTACGTGACAGTGCGAAATGTAAACATTAATAGAGTGCTCCAGGGATGACGTATTTTTGTAGACCAACCAGGAAGTTAGCATTGCCCTGGTTCCCTCGACAAAACTAGCTTGTAATGCACACTTGCTTCTGTGCGGTGATAAGATTTAACATTGATAGTTTCACATCATGCTTCCAAATGTTCAAAGATAATCTTAAATAACTGAACTGCCTGAGAAACCAAGAAAAATACTTCCTCTGAACCTGCAGTAAATGTGACTACTAAATAGCTACTGCTCTACAACCCCACTCACTAAATTCTGACAAAAGGGTTGTTTGAAGGAACATGTGTTGTGTTTGATCATATTTTCCTCCCAGAGTTTAGGAGCCCCACACAGAAGGTGAATCTCACCAGCTCTTTTATATCTCTTAACAGTGGGGCTACTGTTGCAGCACAGTAGTGTACGCCTACACAAAGCCAGAGCGCCAAGAGTACTGCGTGGTATTCTGGGACACCAAAAACAACGAGAAGTTTGTCAAATATGTCAAGAGCTTGATGTCCATCACTACCTCAGGGGACTTCTGCATCCTAGCCAGCAAGGCCGATGACACCCAGCCTCAGGTACAAACACACATGGCAACAGTGAGAGAGGAAAGCATTAAAAACAGGAGCGATCTATAAAACAGGTTGACTTGATACGCTAGTCACATGCTGTATGACTCGGACAAGCTTATCCACTGCTTCTGACAGATCTATTCTAACTTTTACATACAATGGGGATGTAAAAGTTAGGGTGGGGTCAAAGATCACAGGAGGTGCGCCAGGATTTGTCTGCTCTGAGGTTGTCAAAATTAGATTTGCGCATGTATAACTTCGAAAACAATCGTAATAACACACATACTGGATCATTTCTACAAAAGTCTTTTTTGCTACTAGTAGGCCACATTGCGTTTAATCCCTGTATTTCTTCTGCACAGTTGCAGATAAAGATCAGACCGCGCTAATATTATTAGTATTATATTATTAGTGTGAACTGGTGGCTGCGTAGGATTGTTTCAGACTTGTGTGATCCAAACATTTCCAATAACTCCAGAGTGTTTTTTAAGTCGAAAAAATCAACATTTATTGAAAAAAGATAGATGTTATCATTTCCAAAATACACAACATGTTTTTATCTAACAAAATATTCTGCTTCAGTCCATATTTGTTGGTGTTTAGCCTTTCAAAAACAATATTTTCACTGCGGTCAAAAACTTCCACCCGCCGCACTCAGATGGAGGCACTGACGAGTTATATACATTAAAGAATGTAGGGGGGGCTTCGAGGAAAATAGGTTGGGAACCACTGCAGTAGAAGATACAGAGTGAGCTGTAATAGGAAGGATCACAAATGTTTCTCTGCTGTCTTGCCCCCTGTTTTTGCCACACAGGAGGATGCTGAGTTAGAGTCTGGGACTCACGCAAGGGTAATGTACAAATTAAAACCACACACTCGAAATGAGAACTATTTGTTTTGATAAAGAATCATAAATTGACCTGTCGAATAAAGTCGCACTACTGTGTGTTTTTCAGTATGTCCTGATTCTGTGCAACTCCATTGGGACTCCACTGGACTCAAAATACATTGACATTGGTGAGTTCATACAGTATAGAAAGACATATTTATCTTAGGATGCACACTTTTTTTGCATTTTCAAGTTAACACATTTTAAACATCTTAAAAGGATAGTTTGGGTGTTTTGAAGTGGGGTTGTATGATGTACTTCTCCATAGTCAGTGTATTACCTACAGTAGATGGAGGTCGACACGCCCCCAGTTTGGAGAAACAGACAGGAGTACCAGCATGGGAGCAATGTACTGCTGTGGATGGTGGCAGTAGCAAAACGGATTTTAGACACCTAAAAGAAAGGCTCACCTAAAAAAATAATAATATCAGTTTAAGTGTACGCTATATTTAGAATATTTTCACTGCTTTACCTCGCCGTCAGACAGCTATACGGTCAACTGAAGCCGTTATTAATGCTCTTGCCAAAGCAGCCAGGCTCCAATAGCACAAACAAACTAACTGATCGAGGCAGCGGTAGACCAGCAACCTCTGCGTTCAGCGAGGTAAAATTAAAGTTTTTTTCAATGGAGTCTGGTTGCTTTGGTGAGAGCATAGATGGATACAGTGGCTTCAGTTCCTCGTTGGAAAGGGTTGTCTGACGACAAGATAAAGCGGTGAAAATATTTGGAAAAAATAGCGTACACTTAAACTGATATCGATTTTTTGCTGCCCCCATCCACAGCAGCACATTGCTTTGCTCCCGTGCTGGCACTCCTGTCTGTTTCTCCAAACTGGGGGCGTGCTGACCGTCATCTACTGTAGGTAATACACTGAGTATGGATAAGTACCTCATACCACCCCACCTCAAAACACCTGAACTATCCCTTTAAATAAACAAGCCATGTGCCCTTCAAGCTTGCATTCAGAAGTGGACTTGGAAATAATCTTCTTGTGATGCACAGCAGTGGGTTGATCAAAGTCCTAATTTACCATAAGGTTGGTGTGTTTCTTCAAGCCAGTGTGAGAGATCGCACCCTGTGTATAGAGAAACGGTGGTTGGCGTTCTGCCACCTGCCGCCCACAGTTCCATCTTTCATGGGCCCACAAGCATCCTATAGCAAATAGACATTTAGCACGGGGCATCTTTATATCTCACAAACATTCAGCATTCTGTCTCTGCTCGACGTGCAGAATGTTTGCTGAGAAGCTCAGGCCAAGACGGTTCAAAGTCTGCAGATTTGAAAGGCTCAGTGGGTCTGAATGGGTTTCAGATATCCCACCTAGGTACATAATGAGAGAGTGAGTTCAAGTGTGTGCCTTTTGGAGGTGTCTACTCTTGTGGCTGACACGTAGCTGAGCCGTGCCTGAGTCGCGCTGCCCACGCGGTCTGTGTGGCTGCTCTAACCTGTTAACATGGACGGCAAAATAAAAAAACAACAGGTTCTGCAGCCGCCAAGCGGCCGTAACGTCCGGACCACACGCCGCCTGCATGACCAACACGTGGCGGCTACCTCGCTGAACTACTGCGTCTCTCATGCGTGTGGTGTCAACACCGGCAGCATTTCTGCTGCTGTTGCGCTGCTACTGCCAGACCTTTCTTTCTACATAGTTTGGCCATTTCATTTCATTATAAATGTCATTTATATTTATTTTAGACAGAAAAAGGTTAAGAAGCGTGTGCTCATTTGTAAATAGTAATGATAGTCCGCAATTTAAAGCCGGTACTATTAATGAATGGAGCCGTGCAAGTCACTGCATTTTCCATAACACTGTCCTGCAAATATTTCAGAATAAAAGCCTTGTGTTAACAAATGAAGGGATTCTGTCCACAGAAAAAAAAAAGCTAGAGGGCTTTTATTTTTAAAGTGTTTAGTTAAAGAAAATACTTTATTTCCACGTCTGTGACATATTCTACATATACAGACATTGAAACTAGTAATTTTGCTGGTATGATGTCAATATATGGTCAAAAGGGAAAAATAGGTGAGACTGTGACCCACACGTGCTGCTGATGCAGGCAGTGTGGCCCCTGCGTAAGTGAATGAATGGCATTTTATGTAACTTTTCACCACCCAAATAAAAAGTGAATATAAAATTACTATTTATGTATGCACTGAAACTGTATGGTTTGACAAGAACAAACTAAAAACTTTAAAATCCTCTTAGTTGGTGACGTTGGTAAGCTCTGCATTTGAATTGTGATGCTAGGAGCTGGGCACACATGATCCACAAAATTACATTAAAAAAAAATTGCAAGTGATACAATTGATTCAGTTGCTGTGACACACCTTCATATACACTCTACATTGATCTTCATCTTTGTAATTAAGTCTGTCATTTGTCTACTTGGTCAGATCCACTGTTTGTCACTATGACCAAGACACATGTGATCGCTGCATCCAAAGAGGCTTTCTACCTGTGGCAGTACAGAGTGGCAAAGAAATTAACTGCCCTGGAGATCAACCAAGTGACCAGAACTAAAAAGGAGGGAAGAGAGAGGTGAGTTAACATTCACAGCACAATGGAGCTGCATCTAAACTGTATTTAACAAAAAGCCAGGTAGTGGATGGGGACACGGCCACGTCAGAACTTGCACGACACATCAAGCAGATCATGGAAAGTTACAGGCAGGCTAGATTCTGTGAGTCAGTGGAGGAAACCTTAGGTTTACTGGCTCACTGTTTCAGTGTAGGATGTTGGCACTTACTGACAGTGCTATGAAAAGGATTCATTCATCCGAATCAAATGCCACTGAGGTTCCAGACTGGCTGGGCATGACCTAATGTTCTGCCAGGGCTGTCCTAGCACCTGGACAACAGTTCACCTCAGTGGTGTTTGTCTGTCTGTCTCTCATTTGTCCTCACTTCCTGTCTTTCTAGGGTCTATCACATTGACAGCAATCCATCTGGGGCCAATGACAGCAGTCCAGATTTTGCAAAAGCCTTCACAGTAAGAGACATTCTTACCTCTCAAGTTGCACAGGTTTTTGTAACATCCAGGTTGTAGCAAAAATAAAAAAAATAAAAACTCTATTAAGACGCTTCTGAGCCATTTTTAGAACAGTATACTGTGAAACTAGTACATTACATTTTAATTTTATATAATTCTTTTTTATAATTTCTACTAATAGTAGTTTAATTTAAAATACATTGTTGGCTCACAAAAGAATCATTTCAATGAGAATAAAGTGTTTTTTATTTTTACGACAAATAAATTGTATAAATCGTCATGGTTCGCATGTATGTTTCTGTTCCGTTTCAGGCAACTCAAGATCCCATTTGTTGTATTACAGCAACAGATAGGACCCTGGTTGTGGTATGTACATATCTGTTTTAATTATACAATTTTGAATCATGCAATTAAAGTAAAACATTGAGTGTTTGGGTGTAGGGCTGCACAATTATTCGCAATCACGATTTTAGCTTCCCATAACACCGCTAATAGAAAACTCCGCTGCATATCAAATCAAGCGCTTCCTAAACAAACAGCCAACCACCAGGGGGCGATCCAGATGTTTTGGCTTCACTTTTGGGGAGCTGTCATGGCGCTGCCTGTGAAAAACTTTCCTTAATGTTGCAGCTGCAGTCCAGAGTAGAAGAGTAATATACTGTATAGTACTCGTTTTGCTTGTCAAAATGAAAATACACTGAATTCAGGTGAAGAAGAACCTTATTTTAAGTCTGATTTTGATGGAAATATTTGTTAATTTGCAGGAATGTAGGACAACAAGTGAAAGCAGTGCACTGTTTATTTAAATATGAAAGCGCGATGAACATATTTTGTCCCTAAAATCAATGAATAATCGTGATACATAATCGTGATCTCAATATTGATCCAAATAATATTGATTGTCATTTTGGTCATAATCGTGCAGCGCTATTTGGGTGTATGTGTGCTTTACAGGGCCGTGAGTCTGGCACCATCCATAGATACAGCCTCCCAAATGTGGTTCTCATCCAGAAGTACACTTTGAACAACAGAGCCTACTATCTGTCCTTGAACTGCAACTCCAGGCAAGCATCGTTTGATGTTACGCAGATGAAACATGTTGCTGTACAGATATCTATTATTAACCAGCTCAAACACAGTTTGTCAAATTTGAAAGCTGAATTATTCATGAAAATTTAATTATTATTTTCTTTAGTCGTCTAGCCATAATCGACATTGCGGGCGTGCTGACTTTGTTGGACCTGGAGGTTCGTGCCTCCGGAGACGACGGCACAGGAAACCAGGCGTCTGCTGGGGATCCATCCAAGTTTGAGCGCAAGGACGTCTGGGACATGAAGTGGGCCAACGACAATCCGGATCTGTTTGCCATGATGGAGAAGACCAGGATGTATGTCTTCAGGAACCTAGACCCAGAGGTGAGGGTCCAGCTGCATTGTCTTATTGTTACTAAATAAACTATAAGCAACTGTTGCCATCATGTATTATTGTATTTTACAAAAACAGGAACCCATCCAAACATCTGGGTACATTTGCAACTTTGAAGACCTGGAAATCAAATCTGTCCTGCTTGATGAAATCATGAAGGTAAAACACAATCATGTTGAAATCTGAAACATAATCAGTAATGCTAATATCTAGATACTTATTTTCTCATAGTTTCAATTGAAAGTTGTATTTTGCCTCTTAAATATCCAGATGGATTTGCAATAGTTTTGACTTATTGTTGACTTGTCTCGATATTATCTGTTGACCAACAGCTGATTGCAAATTGATGAGAATTCATCCCTTTTTATAGTGTTAGCAGGAAATAGAGAAAGGCTTTTCTCATAACTACTTTGTTGTACCTTGAAAGTGCTGAACGGTGCAGTATGCATGTGTTGATTTAATGAAACACTATTATGGGATCTTGCTTGGCAGGATCCAGAGAGGCCGAACAAAGACAACCTCATCAACTTTGAAATCCGCTCCCTGAGAGACAGCCGTGCATTGATTGAAAAAGTGGGGATTGAAGATGCCTCGCAGTTCATCGAGGACAACCCTCACCCAAGACTCTGGTAAACGCAGCGTTTTGATCTTTTGATTCAGCATAAAACGGTTTTAATGCTTAAAGTTTGAGGGCCCTATTTTAGTCAACAAAGTGGAAGGTCTTGGCTGCACAGACTGTGTGGTCGTCTCCAAGTGTACCTGCTATTTTGGTTCATGTATGTGCAGCAGTGCAAAGTGCAAAAGGTCTGGGTGAAGTGGAATATAGAGTAAAGGGTGTTGGTGATTAATAAATTCACTCCCAGCCAGTCACATCACTGGTGTCATCGCTCGGAAACAGCTGAGCCAATTAGTGGTTGTGTGCTTGTTTTTACCACTGACAGGCTCAGATTGTTATTCGTTGGTGTCTGACAACATAATGGAAAGGACCCTACAGAGAAATGAAACCTTTTTCTTACCGTTCACTCGATCCGGTCTGTTTGTTATTTTCGCTCAGAGAAGTCTGACAACACCGGCACTCCTCTCTCCTCTCTCACTCACGTTTCCACCGTCGTCTGTTCCGTCAACAAGTCACATGACACAATGACAAACGGAAAGGTTAGAAAAACGTTTCATTTCTCTGTAGGGTCCTTTCCATAATGCTGTCAGACACTTAAAATAACAACCTGAACCTGTCAGTGGAAAAAACAAGCACTTTTAGTGGACGAAAATTACGGTACCAGGTTGCCCCAAATGATTACATTACAGCTTGTTTAGCGGCTGCTGGTTACAGCGTTCTCCCTCAATACTGGACCAATTTCAAGACGAGTTCTCCCAATTAGTCACTTAGACACAAAAACATGGGAAAATAGGGTCCAGGTTGAAAAATACCAAAGTTATCCTTTAATGAACTTTGGTAATCTGATGTCTCCCACATTGTTCTACATTCCTGCTAATTAACAAGTCTTTGCATCAAAATAAGACTTAAAAATAAGGTTCTTCTTCACCATATTCAGTAACGGAGAGCAGACGGGCAAAACAAATCAGTATATTACTCTTCTACTCTGGACTGCAGCCGCCATAACATCACGATCGCCCCCTTAGGAAGCGCTTGATTTGATATGCAGCGGAGTTTTCTATGAGCGGAGTACACATTTTAAACATCAATATCGCAGTCGATCACGTTCGTTTAATTGTGGGAAACCAAAATCGTGCTCGCGATTAATATTCGCTTCATTGTGCAGCCCTACTCTGATGTGTGTAGAGGTGTGCGGGGTCATTTGGCAGCAGTCTGGTATCGTTTACATGTAATTTAATCAACACAGGGCATAGTGATACAAAGCAGCAAAATCAATTCTCAAAAACTATTCCTGATTGTCAGTTCAAAAGACATTTGAACTTTGCAGAGTGTGGGAGATTTATGGTAAGTCTTCTGAAGCAGCAGTCTGATCGCTGCAGCTTATGTGTGTTCTCTGGCTAGTGTGTCAATTCTTGCAGCATCCCTCAAAATCTGGCAACATCTAAAAATGGGTTTCAGTTCCAGTCTGTTACTTAAGGATAATCTTTGCACTCATCTCATAGAGTTATAAAGTCATAGAATCATTGAGTTTGACACAGATGGATTGATCACAGACAATGAAATGGCAAAAAACACTTAACTTGTCAACAGATATTGATTTACAGTCACAGTTAACTTTGTCATGGATTGTTGAGTGACTTCATACAGCTTAATAGCTAAATTGATCATATTAGAGTGGGTGTAAGGATTTATGCATGGTGATAGTAGCCAACCTCCCTCTCTCTCCGTTATGAACCCGCAAGGCGTCTTCTGGCTGAGGCGGCCCTCCAGAAATTGGATCTGAAGACGGCTGAACAGGCCTTCGTCCGTTGCAAAGACTACCAGGGCATTGAGTTCGTCAAGCGACTGGGCAACCTGCAGAGCGAGCCCATGAAACAGGCGGAGGTGGCAGCTTACTTCAGCAGGTTTGAGGAAGCTGAGCGGATGTACCTGGATATGGATCGCAGGTACATTTAGCCACATTTGACGGTGACATCCACTAACTGATTCAGTTCTGGTTTGCTTTTGTTCCGTCTGACATTTTTAGTGTCAGCATTACCTTGTGCCACCATTCTCTTTAGGCATGATGGCTTTAATGATGGATTTATTTCTTGTAGGGACCTTGCCATCAGCCTTAGGATCAAGCTGGGAGACTGGTTCAGGGTCCTCCAGCTGCTCAAAACCGGCTCTGGGGACTGTGATGACTCTCTGCTGGAACAGGCCTACAATGCAATTGGAGACTACTTTGCTGACAGACAGAAGTGGTATTGAAATTAACTTTCCCTTTCTTTATTTAGTATAGAAAAAATGTAAACACGTGTTTGAAGTGTATTTGTAAAATGCTTTACACAGTATATGTTTTTTTTTGGGGGGGGGGGGTATTTTTTTGTTCTTTGTTCAGGGGATATGCATTATTGGTAGAGCTATAGTAAATTTGCAAATTATGCAAATATAAACTCACATTTTCAATCACAAGACCGTCATTAGTACCATGCAGTATGTTTAGTATATCCCAAGCATCTAAACATTTAGATAATAAGCCATTATTTGCTCAGTTGTATTATAAATTATAATAAATTAATATAAATTATAAATGCTAATGAAAAGATTCCATCATTTAAAGGGATAGTTAGGGTGTTTTGAAGTGGGGTTGTATGAGGTACTTATCCATAGTCAGTTTATTACCTACAGTAGATGGCGGTTGGCACGCCCCAGTTTGAAGAAACAGACAGGAGTACCAGCACGGGAGCAAAGCAATGTGCTGCTGTGGACGGGGGCAGCAGCAAAACGTGTTTTAGACACCTAAAAGAATCAATATCAGTTTAAGTTTAGGCTATATTTACAGTATTTTCACCGCTTTACCTTGCCGTCAGACAGCCCTTTCTGGCAGGGAACTGAAGCCGTTATACGTTTGACTTTGTTTTTTAAGGGGTTAGTTTGGATTCACCGAAGTCACACAATAACACAAACAAACTAACCGATGGAGGCAGCGGTAGACCGGCAACTCTTGTGTTCTGTGAGGTAAAATTATTGTTTTTGTCAAAAAAGTCTGGTGGCTTTGAAGAGAGCATAGATGAATACAACGGCTTCAGTTCCCCATTGGAAAGGGCTGTCTGATGTCAAGGAAAATATTCTAAATATAGTGTATACTTAAACTGATATTGATTTTTTTAGGTGAGCCTTTCTTTTAGGTGTCTAAAATACATTTTCCTGCTGCCCCCATCCACAACAGCACATTGCTTTGCTCCCGTGCTGGTACTTCTCTCTCTTTTTCCAAACTGGGGGCATGCTGACCGTCATCTACTGTAGGTAATACACATACTATGGATAAATACCTCATACAATCCCACTTCAAAACATCTGAACTATCCCTTTAAGGATGGGTGGACATTCTGTCAATTCTATCTTGCTCCCATGTCCATACATTGAGTTATTGGTCCCCCATCATAATCATTCCTCCTGTCCGTACCAGCTGTGAAGCGATACCTTCCTGACAATTTCCATTGGATTAGCAATAGAGGGGCCCTCCTCACAGCATGTATGGACAGTAGGAATTATTAGAACGACCAATAACTCTTCCTGTGCACTGATGATCATGCAAGTATTGTTCTAAGCCCGGTTTTGAAAAAACAACTGTACTTTAAGATCAAGGGAAACTTTTCCTCACTATAGGTTTCAAATAGAAATCCTTTCTGTTTCAAAGGGTCAATGCAGTGCAGTACTACCTTCAGGGTCGTAACCAGGAGAGGCTGGCAGAGTGCTACTACATGTTGGAGGACTATTCGGGCCTTGAAAAGCTGACTACTACGCTGCCAGAGAATCATAAACTTTTACCGGTGAGCCAAATGTTCAGATTTGACCAAAAATAAATCGTGACTCTGAGTCCATAAACCAACTCTCCATTGCCTCTCTATTATCTCCATCTCTGTTTTTCAGGATATCGGACAAATGTTTGCCACTGTGGGCATGTGTGAACAAGCTGTGAAGGCATACCTCAAGTGCAACCAGCCTAAAGCTGCCGTTGACACCTGTGTCCATCTGAACCAGGTGAGAGACAGACTTGACAGGAAACCTGTGGCGCCAGAGTTCCTGAGTGACTCTCTGAACACATACATACGGCGGCATTCCCTTCAGCAATCACACACACTTTGACAGCTTTGTACCTCAGCAGTCACTGTGGCACCTGCTGTCCTCCCACTCCCATCCTCTCCCTGAGTGATATCCAGCCAAAGAGTGTGAACGCTGCTCTCACACTTTGCTCTTCCAATGTCAATTTTAACATTTAGCTCAAGATGGTTAACAGTTCTGAGCTCAGGTCTGGACAAAAGAAAGAACTTTCTTTACATACATAATGCAAGCTGCAGCTGTTATACTTTGTAAAAGAAATGTTTAGCCACAGCTGGCTTTAGTTTGATGTTAAATTTGTGCTGAAATCGACCCCGTGTTAATCCAAAAGGAGACATCATTAGCAGTCCGAATTTTCTCCCCTCTAGGTAGGGCTGTGTATTAGCAAGAATCTGGCAATATGCTTCAATATATTGCGATATATTGTGATTTTTTTAAATATAATTTTAGGAAAACTGTCATAGTATAAGGAACACACCACCATATGCATACAATCTGAGTAAAAAAAAGTCACATTATGAAATGGCTACGACGGGGACTAACATCATTAATCATGAATACAATTGGACTCATTGGATCCACAAGAGTCTCTGCTTTCCAATCATACCCAGTTTATGTAATTCCAAGACTGTTAAGGGACCACCAGTATGCAGAAATATTCAAACACACCGTTTTAGAATAGGAGACAATAACATTAATAAATTATTAATTTGTATATAATTTGTACTGCATGCAAAAAACTGCATGTTTTTTGCCCAAAGCTGCATGTGATTATCATAAAGTGGGCATATCTGTAAAGGGGAGACTCATGGGTACCGATAAAACCCATTTTCATTCAGATATCTTGAGGTCAGAGGTCAAAGGACCCCTTTGAAAAAGTTTTTCCTCACCGAAATTTAGCGTAACTTTGGAAACTTATTTAGCCTCCTTCGCGACAAGCTAGTATGACATAATTGGTACCAATGGATTCCTTAAGTTTTCTAGTTTCAGCCCGCTACAACCTCCGAAAGACAGAATAGTGGCCGGGAATTTTAAGATGCCATCAGATTTTTAAGTTTATTACAAAACACAATATAACGATACTATGTGTATCGTTATTTTCTTACACCCCTACCTCTAAAGCGGTTTCTCCTGCTGCGTTAATGCTGTGTTTTTGACAATGAAATGAACTGGCTGTCACTTTAACTGTTTCCTTAACTTTCCTGTTGGCTCGTCCCTGGAATGTCAAAGTTACAGTGGGTTCTCATGTTATCTAACCTTTATGCTGTGACTAAGTGAAATATGCAGCTATGGGTCATTTTCATCAACCGGGTGCCAGATTTAGTTAGTAATTTAAGTTCAAAACTAGGGCTGTCAATCGACGATATTTAATCGTGATTAATCGCATGAGTGTCCATAGTTAATCGCAAATTAATCGCACATTTTTTATCTGTTCAAAATGTACCTTAAAGGCAGATTTGTCAAGATTAATACTCTTATCAACATGAGAGTGGGAAAATATGCTGCTTTATGCAAATGTATGTATATATTTATTATAATTAACAACACAAAACAATGAGATATATTGTCCAGAAACCCTCACAGGTACTGCATTTAGCATAAACAATATGCACAAATCATAACATGACAAACTGCAGCCCAACAGGCAACAACAGCTGACAGTGTGCTGACTTGACGCTGACTTGCCCCAAACTGCATGTGATTATCATAAAGTGGGCATGTCTGTAAAAGAGAGACTTGTGGGTACTCATAGAACCTATTTTCATTCACATATTTTGAGGTCAGAGGTCAGGGAACCCCTTTGCGAGTTTTTCCTCGCCAAGATTTAGCATAAGTTTGGAGCGTTATTTAACCTCCTTCGCGGTTTTCTAGTTTCACACAACGCCAGGATCTTCACTCTATTTGTAATTTTGTTTTTGAATGAATGTTGTCATTTTCTTCCAGTGGAACAAAGCAGTGGAACTCGCCAGGGCCCACAACATGAAGGAGATTAAATCTCTTCTTTCAAAATACGCTTCACATCTTCTTGAGAAGAATAAAACTCTAGAGGCGGTGGAACTGTATCGGAAAGCCCACCATTTTCTTGATGCAGCCAAACTCATGTTCAAGGTAGGTTTATGTTTCCATGCTCATTAATGTTGAGTGAAAAATTCTATGCGACTTTCAGATGAAGAGGTCTGTTCCTAAATAATAGGATCACATCTAGGACCTTGGCCATTTTATTATGTTATGGCAAACAGACACTAGGCAATTTGATAACTGAGAGAGATTATTCTGTGATGAATATATATACTATGTCTATGTATTCTATTCTGATATGTAGCTTGAATAACTTGTTTGTGGGCATGAACTTTGTGACTGCTGTTCCAGATAGCAGACGAGGAGGCGGAGAAAAGGACCCGACCGCTGCGGGTGAAGAAGCTCTACGTGCTGGCAGCGCGCCTTGTTGAAAATTACCATGAGCAGGTGAAGACGTCACAGCAGAGCAAAACCAAAGGGAAGAAGTCTGAGGTAACATATTACTACTAATACACACATACACGTACATACAGGAAATATATTTGTTCTTTAATAAAAAGCTTTTAAATATTATATTAGGCGACATCTGCGCTCGCTGGGCTGCTTGAGGAAGACGCAACCTCTTCAGATAATCGTATCGTGGACAACGCCTGGCGTGGAGCCGAGGCCTTTCACTTCTTTCTGCTTGCTCAGAGGCAGCTATACGAAGGCTACATGGAGAACGCCACGCGCACAGGTGCCAAATCACAAAGGACACGACACCATATGATGTCATAATTATCATACGGTATTTTTATAAAACAAAGTCATAAATTATAGTATTGCCCAGGTTGTCTCTCCATACATTTTTATGTGTAGCATTATCAAATTATATTAGATACTTCGCGCTTGTGCTCGCATTACGTAGATGCGAGCGAGCATCGGTCAAAACGGTGAGGCGACACACACGAGACTGAACGTGATTGACAGCCATCATGTTGATTAACGTTAGCAACATTAGCCAGCTAAAACCACAATATTACTTTATATTTCACATGCTTGCTCCGCTGCTCGCTTGTTTTCTCACACACATTCGCTGCTGCTCTCTCTCTCTTGCTTCACCATTCACTTCCCCATGCACACACACTCCTGCATGATGTCACATCCGTTGGATTTTCCCGGAACACCGGGCCCGGGTTCTTCACATTAATAGCAGTCTACAGTCTGATAGAGGAAACCCAGAAAGTCGCGGAAGGTCTCATTTTTTAGGTTAGGTTACAGCATGTTCACACATTGGCAATAAAAAAATATAAAAAAACTTTTATTCGTGTAAAAACTTACATACAGTCCCTTTAATTTGTGTAAATACTGTAAGTAGTGCAGTAGTCATTAGATCAATATCCTTACTAGCTATACAAACTAGTAAAAGTAGAGAAAGAACCTGGACAAACCTAAGAATGACAAAGTATTGAGTATTGATTTTGTCATAAATTAAATTCTTGACTTCAACAGTCTTTACTGAGTCAAGTTATTTTCCTATAATAGACACAACCAGACAGAGTGGAAGTCTAACTCTTCTCCCTTTTTAAAGCCCTTCACCTTCGTGAGTACGAGGACATCATCCCGGCGGTGGAGATCTACTCCCTGCTCGCCGTTTGCTCCTCAGCCAACAGGGCCTTCGGCACATGCTCACAGGCCTTCATCAAGCTGGAGTCCCTGGAGAGTCTGGACCCTGAACAGCGGCAGCTTTATGAGGATCTGGCCCTGGAGATCTTCACCAAGCACACCCCAAAGGACAGCCACACGGTGGAGCAGTACGGATCAACAGAGGGGTGAGGGCACCGATGAGTTCAGAGTGAGGTTGAGATGAGAAATAGAGACATATTAAAGGCATGATGAGTTTGTCCGAATCTACATTGGGAGGAACAACAGTAATTGCTTTGACAATTCATTAGGCGAGTGTTTTGAAATGATTAGGATTAAAATATGAACCAGTAGTATTAGTGGCTGTAAATTGCAATAAAAAACAGCCCACATTACTCTTTATTTGGAGTTTCCCCCTGTAGTCAACACAAGCATAATACTGTTCCTGGCCTGTGAAATATGTATTATAATTATATTTAACTTTATTATAACAACTATAATTATATTTTAAAAGTTCTGTCCTCCCTCTACACGCGAAAGCCAAACAATAGATAAATCTCAAGCCCAAATGCAGTTAATTGTTACTGACACATTTAAAATGAGCTCTAATCATCACCCAGAAATGTATTTTTCTCTAGTAACCTTAAAATTGATGTTTAGATGATTTGTATACACAACAGTTTGGGTCAATTTTGGGGGATGAAGTAGATTACTGAGCCAGTAATTTATCATCACTCTCTAAAAGTGAATGCTGAATAGAGGAAATACTAGAATCTACAAATAGTTAATTTAATCCATTAAAGGAATAAACAGAGGGATGAATTCAACGAAAAGATTGTGCAGCTTTTGCGGCTGCTAAACCTGCACAAATAAGACAAAAAGAAACTGTAATTCTCAAAACACCTGCAAAGGGTAAAATGCACCCCTATTGTCTTGTGCTATTTGCACATATTTAAATTAGGTAATATGCAGACATTTGGCACAAAATTGGCCCCTTTCTATACAAATGAGCCTCATTGCAAAACCAGTCCAATTCACAATGATCAGCGCCAATAACCACACACAGTTACAGTGAAATGAATAGTGTCTCCAGAGAGTTGGTGGTAACTGAAGCACATTTATAAGAGGTGTTCGCTCAAACTCATTTATTTTGGGATGCAGGGACAGGAAGTAATGACAGTTGTGTCATGAGAAATAAGTGAATAAAGCTCCCCTACATGTTATTTTAAAAAATACATGAGAAAAAGAAATGAATGAAAAATAAGGTTAATATATAAACAAATGAACAACTTATTTATTTCCTCTCCCAACTTTCCCAAATCCTGTGCTGGCATTTTTCCCCTTTCCTCTCCCTTGATTGCCTTCAGGGGTTTGGATGGAAGTGGCACTCAGGCCAGCCCCACGCATTGGCCCCGACGCATTGGCCGCAAGCGCATTTACATTTTGCCACATAGATAATTGCAATCAGATGCGAAAAAGGGCAAATTGCTCTCAGGTGCAAAACTTTATGGGCGTGTTTGTGCTGTAAAAGAGTGCTGCAGGGATGACGTATTTTTGTTGGCCAACCAGGAAGTTAGCATCACTCTGGGTTCCCTCAACAGAAAGTCAATGGGATCGTTCCATTGGGTTTTGGATTACTGCAGAAAATAAGCTCTGTGGCAAACAAACGTTTATGATACTTAAACGTTTTGTTCTGTAAGATAATCTTCACAAATGAATGAATGCAATCGCCAGAAATAAAAAGCTAAAGGCTATAAAAGCACTACACCACGGTTGCATGAGATCGAGTGAAGACAACGAGGCTGTAATGGCTGCCGAGTCGAAGTGATGACGTTTAGTAGTCTCATTTAGCCACTTGTTAGCAACCCCTTTTTTTAAGACACGTAAAAGCTTCTAAATTCACGAGTGGGGTATTTATTGATGTATTTTATGTCATAGAACAAAACGTTAAAATCCACTACAGACCTTATTTCAGGCATCTAAATAAAAACCCATTAAAAAACCCATTGACTTCCAGACGAGGGAACCGGAAGTGCTAAAACGCTACCTCATTTCTGGGTTTTAGGACTCATTTCTGTAGCACTCTATATCATTATAGCGCACAATTCTTTTGTGAATCGGACCTTGATACAGGGCAGATAGCAGTTTTAAGTGAGTAGGCAATAAACAGTTAAGATAGAGCTATAGTGACAGGGAACAGGGATATGTGGCGTATGCGTTCATCGCCAAAATGTAAATTTAACCAACAGACCACCCTCTAAAAACTCTTTATCTTCCTTTAACCCTTTACAGAGGTTCTCGATGGCCTTACTGCATCACAATATTCCCTGACCCCAACTAATTCTATTTTTCCTCTTTTAGGGCGGAAGGAAAATTACCCACATGCATTGTGACAGGACAACAGATCCAGGAGTACCAGTTCTGGATGTGCAGTGTGTGTAAACACTGCGCTCTAGGGCAGGAGATCAGCAAATATAACTGCTGTCCGCTGTGTCACAGTCCTGTAGCATGAAGCTCCATCCCATAAGAACACTTTCATTTTCATATTTCAAAGCATTGTAATGTACTTTAGCCTGAATATATTATATATTTGTATGAGTTTGTGGAGCACATGAACCAAAATGATTTTACTTGTGGAAATAGCTGCACTTGGTTTCAACTTAAAGGAGCAGTGTGTAACATTTAGGCAGCTCTATTGGCAGAAATGGAATATAATATTAATAATAGGGCTGTCAATCGATTGAAATATGAATCGCGACGAATCACATGATTGTCCATGATTAATTGCACATTTTTTTTATCTGTTCAAAATGTACCTTAAAGGGAGATTTCTAAAGTATTCAATACTATGTCAGCAACATAGGTCAGAGGTCAAGGGACCCCTTTGAAAATGGCTATTCCAGTTTTTCTTCGCCAAAATTTAGCGCAAGTTTGGAGTGTTATTTAGCCTCCTTAGCAACATGTAAGTATCACATAGTTGGTACCAATGAATTCTTTAGGTTTTCTAGTTTCATATGATACCGGGACCTTCACTAGCTTCTCTAGCTTTAAAGCTGAGCCCGCTACAACCTAAAAATCACAAGTTGCGTTAATGCGTTAAAGAAATGAGTGGCGTTAAAACAAATTTGCGTTAAGGTGTTATTTTACTTATTAATAAGTATGTTTTCTTTAGTATATAATCACCTGAAAATAAGAATCATTGTGGTTTCGTTTATATCTACATAAGGAGTGGGTCCTCTTCACAGAGCCGGTCGCCACGTTACTACATACATGTTACTACGGACAAACCAAACACTGGCTCTAGATAGATCCATTTGCGTTTTCACATTTTTGTGTCGGCCACGTTAGTTCTCCTACACGCTTGGCACACGGGAGAAATTTCAGTTGGTTGCAATCTGCAACCTCACCACTAGATGCCGCTAGATCCTACACACTGCACCTTTAATGCTTAACGTTTTTAAACTGAAACCGTCATATATTGTGTCCACAGTCTCAAAACATAGAAAATATATGTTCAGCGAGCTTCAATTTATGTCTTTAATAATTTAGTTACATGTATTTCTTTTACCTTAAATGTTGTAAAATACTTGAATGAACATACATGCTTTGTTTACATATTTTTATATGGAAGTAAACAGTGAATAAACTCTCACATTAATACAAAAAATTCAAATGCGCTTTGCTTGGATTTCATTTTGCTGACCTTTTAATATCATGTTGCATTTCTGATCACTGCACATGTTGTGGTAAATACTGTCACCCAAAGGACACAAAGGCTTTTAAACCATTATCACCAATGCATAGCAATCAATGCCACCACCATCAGTAGTGTTTACTGAGAACACCACTACACTTGGGAATAGGGCATAACAAATAAGTATCCATGCTGACCATCTGTAGGGAATTCTTGAGTACGTCCAACCAGATGACCTAGACCTGGATGCACTGTGCGTCCCAGAGGTCAGTCTGGTAGACAATGAGGCTATGGTTCAAAGGGAAACACTTCTTCTGTTGTGGTTTTAAGTGATGGTACATGATAGGATGGAATTTGCAAGGGGTGAAATTTTTTTTTAGCCTTTTTACATTGCTGTCTCGACACAAATCATTTACGTGAATTTGAATGTTTTTTTTTAAATTGACCCAAACATTGATTGCATAGCAAGTACACTAATGGATGCTGAAAATTACATTATTGAATGTAATGTAAAAACCATATCCTCATGGCTCCACCACTGTAGTCTGCACTGAAGTGGCTCTTGCTGTTTGGTTTCATGTCAGTGATCCATGTTGACCTGCTTCTGATACAATCTTCTCCTGCCATCTACTGTCAGTAAGTGGTATCAGTGAGAAGCCTACTACAGCATCATAAGCAGTCATTGTATAAAAGCTATTTTTCAGGTTGTCTCATCTGACTCAGTGTTCTGTTTGGCATATTTTACGAATACTCTGGTGTGCCACTGCAGCTCGATTTGTCATGATTATAACTAGGGCTGTCCCAGAGACCATTTTTTGGGCTTCGAAGCTTCGGTGAGAAATATTCAAAGGTATTCGTTACTGTTTTATTCCCAGAATTTCACACTAGGTTTCTTCAATTCATATCAGTAATTCTCTTACATTATAAATCTTGTATATTGTATTTTACTACAGTTAATTATTTTTACAACTTTTAATTCTATTTTTAGGTTTTGAAATGAATAATCTGAATTATACTCCACGTCCACATATAAATAAAAGTGGCAATACATGCTGATTGAAACATAAATGTCTGTTTACCACCCACAAAGCCCATTAAGGGTATACTCTTGATTTTGTGCCATCTCAAAATGTGCCCGATAGTAACGTGGCATGTTTAAATGTTGGTGTCACTAACCACTGAGTTTGGCACTGCCACCCTTAGCCATAGTTAAACACTAAATCTTCCCGAGCTCTCTTGTCCACTCTTACTCCTCCCTCAGCAGCCAGGTCATCAAACTATACATCAAAATTGTGTGTGTATGTGCATAACAGTGTGTGAATCGTGGGTGGATTATGAGACAACAGGACCCTGGGCACAGGAATACAATGGCCCCACCATCTCTCCGACATATATACTGTAGGAGCAAGACACACAGACTTTAGGGTTGTTTAGAGTCTTTTTGTTGTTACACATCCGTCTGTTTTGGGTCACTTTGGATTTGTTTTGTCTTTTTGGTGTTATTTTTTTTCTGTGGTTGTTTTGCCCCTTTTTGTAGTTGCTTTGAGTCTCTTAGTCATTTTGAGTCTCTGTATTTCCTTTGTGTCTCTTTATAGTCCTTTTGTGTCTGTTTAGCGTCTCTTTGTAGTTGTTTTTGTGTCTCTTTGTAGTCATATTGAGTCTGTAGTTGCTTTGAGTCTCTTTGTGGTCATTTTGTGTCTCTTTGTAGTCATTTTGAGTCTCTGTAGTTACTTTCTGTCTCTTTGCGGTCATTTTGAGTCTCTTTTTGGTTGCTTTGTGTCTCTTTGTGTTCATTTTGTGTCTCTTTGTGGCAATTTTGAGTCTCTGTAGTTGCTTTGTGTCTCTTAGTGGTCGTTTTGTGTCTGTTTGTGGTAGTTTTGAGTCTCTTTTTATTTGCTTTGTGTCTCTTTGTAGTCATTTTGAGTCGCTTTGTAGTTATTTTGCATCTCTTTGTAGTCATTGTTTGCCTCTTTGCAGCTGTTTTGCATCTCTGTAGTTGTTTTGTGTCCCTTTATAGTCATTTTGAGTGTCTTTGTGGTCATTTTGTGTCTCTTTTGTAGTCATTTTGAGTCTCTGTAGTTACTTTCTGTCTCTTTGTGGTCATTTTGAGTCTCTTTTTTGGTTGCTTTGTGTTCATTTTGTGTCTCTTTGTGGCAATTTTGAGTCTCTGTAGTTGCTTTGTGTCTCTTTATGGTCGTTTTGTGTCCGTTTGTGGTAGTTTTGAGTCTCTTTTTATTTGCTTTGTGTCTCTTCGTAGTCATTTTGAGTCGCTTTGTAGTTATTTTGCATCTCTTTGTAGTCATTGTTTGCCTCTTTGCAGCTGTTTTGCATCTCTCTGTAGTTGTTTTGTGTCTCTTTGTAGTAGTTTAATGTTTCTTTGTGGTCATTTAGAGTCTCTTGATTGGTACGTGTCTCTTTGAGTGACATGTTGTAGGTGAAGGCCAGGGGGGGCCCCTGACACGTTGGGCCCCTGGGCCTGTGCCCGGTACAGTAATCCATCCATGGTGCGAATGATATATAAGCTACTGTACTACAGACCTATTACTATTTTATTTTATTCTATTTCTTTCCAATATATTTAGTAGCCTACTTTTTATTCCTTATATCCCCCTCGGCTGTTTTTTTTTTATTAGTTTTGCAAGTTTCATAAGACAAAAAGTCAGCACAGCAAAACCCAAATGTCACAGAAAATAATCTCACAATAAGATGAAAACAAATGAGAAGCACAAGGCACAGAGCACTTAGCCTAAACAATCATCAAATATTTACAGGGATAAATTGTGGCTCACATTTTAACGCGCTGGCACGCACCTGGACACTGCAACACATGACACCCTGAAGTTTAAAGTAATATAAAACAGCCTGTTAGTGGAGAATAATGTGCCATGTGCGAGCCAGCCGGGTGATCAGTTGTCCTGTTAGGAGCTGCGTTCCCCTCTGTGCTGGACTCTGAGACAGAGACACCACACCACTGCGATGTAGCCTCCTCTGGTCACTCCGGACTGTAGACCTGCAGCCACAGGACATCTGCTCCTCCGGGACAACCTCATGGACAGGTATGCTGCTCTAATCATCTCCTCACACTTTCTAAGTTCATGTAGAGATGCTGGAACAGGAAATATTCTTCCAGTGCTGTGACTGTTGAAATTATTTGTCTAAATCATATTTTGCGCAGTTTTTACAGATGATTTGGTGCATATTCTTCTTAATGTCCTTGGCGCACATTCTGCTTTATTTCACTTTAGTCTTTTACTTTTTTTTTTTTTTTCCATCGAATCTTTTTTTTTAGAGTTTAAAATGCTGACAACTTGTATTGCTGCAGAACTGTGTCAAATCTGACCTTGGTTTGCCATTTCACTGCAATTTGAAACGCTATAATACCGTGCGTAACACAATACAAGGAAGACAGGGCTGCTCCTTTTAGAGATACAAGCAGGAGTGACAGCAGGTATTGATGACTGGGGACGAATACCAAGTAGATGTTTGTATGTCAAATGTTGGTCATGTTTGGCATCATTATAAAGATGTGTGTATATATATATATATATAATTTGGGCGTCACTTGTATAAACAAATAAAAAGAAATATAAGAAAATAGAAATAAAGGCGTATGTAAGATGTAAATGATGTGCATAATGCTATAATATAAACAAAATATATGTAAAGAAATATAAGTACTACAATTGGAAAATGAGAATATATATAAAATTAATATGAAATATGTACAAATATTTGCATTAAGACGTGCGATATATAGCATATAACCACAGTGCAAAAAAGTAAATACAAAATGCTGAGAAGAAGTGGGTTCTATTAAGTGTGTTAAATATAAATGCCAGAATGGTATAAATAAGAAATGAATAAGAATATTTCTTGAATAATTATAAGATAATTCACACTAGGTTTATGCTCTGAGCCACTGACAGCCAATACATTCAATTTTATTTTAATTTTATTTTTAAGAAAAATTGTAACTTGCACACTTTTCTAATATATAGTATGTCGTTGCACACTTGTTATTGTTCATAGTACGTTATTGTTATTCTATGTTAATATTTTATATTTTATATTTTCTAAGCTAGTTGTAGTAGTCTGGTATATTTATAGTGTATTCTAATATATTATTTATATTGTGTATACTATAGATATTACCTCTAGTGTTGATATGTATATTGATTGTATATTTATTGTTCCTGTGCATTTTCTGGATAACCTGCTGCTGTAACACAAGCATTTCCCAATTTGGGATCAATAAAGTACATCTATCTGTCTATATATCTATCTATCTATCTATCTATCTGTCTATCTATCTGTCTATCTGTCTATCTATCTAATGAGCCAGTTGTTCTTGTGTTAAGGCGTAGGTTATTTCTTTGCACATCCAACTTTAAAAGTTGAATTATGGTGTTCAATGCATACAAATGCATTCTGTAGAATACTGTCATGATGTGTGACACAAATAGAAATGTAACTTTTAATGCCTGATGGAAACATTATCTTTAGATTGTGAATAAACAGCCGGTGATGCTGTTGTCGTTTAACCATTCCATGACAGGGTGCCACAGAAACCCAGATGCAACTTGATGCTCGGCGGCTCTGCTGCAATGCACATCATTGTGATCAAATGACACACTGTACAAGAAAGTGTGACGTATTCTAATTTCAGTGTCTTTGTCTGCAGGCAACGAAGCCTCTGAGATTCTCAGCCGTACGACGTCATGATGTACGGACAGATCCTTCATCCGCACGACCCCGATGATCGCTTCATTAACGTCAACGTTGGTGGTTTCAAACAACGAATGGAGCACGACGTTCTGAAGCGATTCCCGCAAACACGTCTGAGTCGCCTTCTGTGTTGCAGCTCCGAAGAGGCGGCCCTGGAGCTCTGCGATGACTTCAGCCCCTCTGAGATGGAGTACTACTTTGACCGCAATCCGCGTTTTTTCTGCTACGTTCTCAACTTTTACCTCACGGGCAAAATCCACCTGGTGGACGGGTTGTGCGTGCTCTCTTTTTGCCAAGAGATCGAATATTGGGGCATCAAGGAGCGCCACCTGGACTTCTGCTGCAGCAACAAATTCCACGAAATGATGGATCTCGCTGAAGACAAGAGCTGGGACCAGGAGAGCGATGAACTGCAGCTCCACAGCTCGGACTCATCGACTGAGGAGCTGTCAGCTTTGGCGGAAGAAATGTTTGAAGGCTCCTGGTGTGCAGATGTCCGCAGGAACATCTGGATTCGACTTGAGGATCCAGGTTACTCCACTTCAGCCAAAGTGATGGCCGTAGCATCCCTAAGCGTGGTCCTTGTCTCTATTGTTGCCATGTGCGTCCACAGCATGCCGGACTTCCACCAAGTGGATCTCAATGATAAGAAGGTTGAAAACCCGGTGCTGAATATCTTTGAGGGCCTCTGTGTTCTGTTCTTCTCTGCAGAGTTTATTCTTCGCTTGGCTGTTGCACCATCAGCCAGGAAGTTCTTGTGCAGCCCTCTCAATATTATTGACTTAATGTCAATTATGCCCTTCTATGTCACTATGGCCTGTGATGTAATGGATGGAGGTGAGAGCCCAGAGCTGGAGAATGTTGGCAAAGTGGTGCAGATCTTAAGGTTGATGCGAGTGTTTCGAATCCTTAAACTCGCTCGCCACTCAGCTGGCCTCCGCTCTCTCGGTGCCACGCTGCGCCACAGCTCCAGTGAAGTCGGGCAGCTGGTGCTCTTCTTGTCCGTGGGCATTTCAATGTTTTCCGCTCTCATTTACTTCGTGGAAAAAGAATCGCAAGAGTCGGAGCTGCAGACTATGCCTATCGGCTGGTGGTGGGCCACCATTAGCATGACTACAGTGGGCTATGGGGACACCTGTCCCGTCACTCCTGGTGGGAAGCTGATAGGAACCCTGTGCATCCTCTGCGGGCTGCTGATCGTGGCTCTGCCCATCACTAACATCTTCAACAAATTCTCCAAGTTCTATGAGAGGAAAAGACAGCTAGATCTCAGACGAAGCAACAACTGAACCCTCGCCAGCGAGTTCCAGGATGCAATGTCAAAACATTTAACCCCCACAAACTCCTTCATCACTCACAAGAAGTTGTAAAAGAAGCTGTGGCCATGACACATGAGCAGGGGAAGAGGATTAGCTGCACAATGTACTATAATGAACTTGGCTAAAATAAATGGGGGATTAGTATTCAAAGGTCAAGCAAGTCTTTTTTTCTTGTGTCGTGACAAATATGTCTAGGGCTTAAAGGAACAGTGTGTAGGATTTCGGGGGATCTATTGGCTGAAATGGAATATAACATTAATAAGAGCGTTTTATTTAGTGTATAATCACCTGAAAATAAGAATCGTTGTGTTTTTGTTTGCTTAAAATGAGCCGTTTATATCTACATACGGAACGGGTCCAAAGAGTGCAGAAGAAAAGAGACGAAACTCAGCTGTTTTTTTGACAACAGTCGCTGCCGCCATTTTGGACTGAAATCACTGGTTATATTTATAATATTTTATTGTTCAACACAGGCCAGTAGAATATGACAAAAGAACAGAAATAATTTAGTTTTACTTTTGTGCGGCACTTTTTAGGCGGACGTTTTACTGGCGTCCGGTAGTTGCTTTCAGTCTAAAATGGCGGAAGCACTGATGTTGCAATGGAACGAACAATTGGCTTTCACTTCTTGGCAATATATGTTCTTTGGCGGGTCCTCTTTAGGGAGCCGGCGGCCATGTTTCTACAGCAGCCCGGAGCGGACAAACCAAACACCGGCTCTAGATAGGACCATTTATGTTTTAACGTTATCGCGCCAGCCACCGTAGTTCTCCGACACGCTTGGCACACGGGAGAAGTTTCAGTGGTTGCAATCTGCAACCTCACCGATAGATGCTGTCAAATCCTACAAACTGCACCTTTAAGGGACTAGTTCAACATTTTAGGAAATCTGCTTAATCCTTTTTGTGTCAAGAGTTAGATGAAAAGATTGATACCACTCTCATGACTGTACAGTAAATATGTAACTAGCACCAGCAGCTGGTTACCTTAGTTTAAGCTTAATAGAGTGCTACAGGAGTCCTAAAACCCAGAAATGAGTTAGCATTTTAGCACTTCCGGTTCCCTCGTCTCAAAGTCAATGGGTTTTTGAATGGGTTTTTGGTTAGATGCCTTAAATAAGGTCTGTGGTTAACACAAGCTGAAGAGATTTTAACGTTTTGTTCTACGACATAAAATAAGTCAGTAAATACCCCACTCGTGAATTTTGAAGCTTTTACATGTCTTAAAAAAGACGGTCGCTAACAAGAAGCTAACTGAGACTACTAAACATCATCACGCCGACTCGTCCGCCTTTACAGCCTCGTTGTGTATACTCGCTCTCATGCGACCGTGATGTAGTTTGTTTACAGCCTAACGTTAGCTTTTTACTTCTGGCGATTGCATTAACACTTCAAAAATCATGAAAGTGGCGTTCTTTCGTGAAGGTTATCTTGCTGAACAAAACGTGTGAGTATCATAAACGTGTGTTTGCCACAGAGCTTATTTTCTGCTATAATCCAAAACCCAATGGAAAAATCCCATTGACTTTTTGTTGAGGGAACCAGTGCGATTCTAACTTCCTGGTTGGTCTAGAAAAATACGTCATCCCTGCAGCACTCTATAAAAGGTGGAAACGGGGAAATGGCTAACCAGGCTTTGTCCAAATGTAACAAAATGATGTTGCAATGGAACAACCAATTGGCTTTCACTTCTTAGCAATATACGTTCTTTGCTGCTGGCTCCAGCTACGCACATATTTCTATACAATAACTCATCTAACATTGAGTTTTTAGAAAAGCGCTATATAAATAAAATGTATTATTATTATTATTAACATAGGCAAAAAGCATTTCCCAAAATGTCAAACTGCTCCTTAAACTCCACTGACAGTATGGACAAGTTAACCCAAGAGCAATATCGTGTTTTCAAGCCGTTAAACGCATTATGAAACTCATGATGTAGCTTATGAAGTGCCCACTGAAAAGACATGACACAGCATTCTATAGCTGTGCATGTCCTCTGTCCAAGCCCGTCTCCATTCCTGCCTTGCATGCTGTTGCAGTTCTCGTCTGCTATTGATCCACGCGTCCTGTTCTCATCCTGTCTCTGTTGTATTTTGTGTCAAAAGGCTTTTAATTGCATAATCCAATGAGAGGCTCCTTGCAGTTTGCTGGGTCATCAGTGTAATTAGTTCTGAATCAATGTTTCTGGGTCAACAACAGCTAAAGTCGATACAAAATTCTCACAGGGTGCTGAATTCACAACTCATCCCACGATGAGTATTGAGAGTCTTTAAACGGAGAAGAATAAGCCAAACAACAGAATTATGTGTCAGGCTTTTGTCTTTAATCATTAACAGGATTCATATTTCTTCCATGCAGCGGCTAACAGGTTATATTTCACATTTGTGTTGACTCTATATGCGAGATCGTGCTGTGGTTGAATGCTCTGCTTCTTGCCGCAGTTCCGTTCATCAGCAGTGTCAACGTATGCGTGTTTTATCTGTGTCATCTCTTCCGCAGATAAGAATGTGTCGATCAATAAAAACAAACCAAACATCCGAGTTGCCCTCCAAAGGATGTCAAATACTGTAGACACCAGAAACTTCTGCCTCAATCCAACTTATTTTAAAGAGGACCTATTATGCTTTTTGTGCTTGCCTTTTTCTTCAGTGTTATATAGTTTTTCGTGCAAATAAAAGATCTGCAAAGTTACAAAGCCCAAAGTCTAAGAGGTGGGGGGGAGCTAACAGAGGGTGAAAAGAGGTGCTGCAGCACAGTCGGTACGTGAAAAGTGAATCGTTTTTTTGAACATTAAAGCATGTAAACATGTTCTAGTAGAGACCCAAAATACAAGTATGCACCTGAAAATGAGCATAATAGGTCCTCTTTAATATAAATCATGGCCTCTTTTTCCCACTGGCAGCTGGGGACTACAACATTTGTGGTATTTTGCAGGTGTCAGAGAATAGCTAAGCAGCTTGAGGCTTCAGCCCTTAAATAAATCTCTACGTCAGCACTCATGGGTATGGTCACCTTTAATGCGTGGGTCCCTCCTCCTGCGTCCTTCCTTTATGCTCAAAGTCACACAGTATCGCACTCTGATTTAGTTCATCGCTTCAGTCTTTATAAGCGAACGTCACCGTCAGCAGTATCTGTGGTCGTCTGAGTATTGAAGGACAGCCAGGTGGGTTCCACACAGGAACATAGAGAGTGTCTGTGCTGGTGCTCTGATCACTAAAAGCCTGAACCTGCTAGTGACCCCCCATGAGGCTGTTGATATGATATTGATGTCATTGTCAGGATGTTGACATGCATGTTAACAACTATCACGCAGAGGTTGTAACATGCACCAAAAAGCCAACAACAACAACAACATTAGAAGCGCCTTGCTAATATAAAAATATACCATTGGGATTGTTGAATTGAGCTGCTGTTCAGACTATTTATTTATTGTTTGTTAATTGCTCTTATTTAGGCCACATTATTATAACATTTATTATATTTTCTTTAATTGAAATGTAATCACGTATACTATTTCACTCACTCCCCCCTATTCCCTACTCGAGTGACATAACTTGAGGACATTTATCAGACTTTGCACACAGCTCCCCCGGTGACACAAAAGGCTTCATATAGCAACTTTTTTCACATATGCAGTCGTACTCCCAAAAACCTGTAAAGAGATGATGTGTAAAATCGGTGGAGTTTCCCTCATACGTTAAAATGACAAGTTTATCTCGCAGATTACTTATTTTCGATATTGTATCAAGCACAGTATCAAAAATTGGGTTTGATTGACTGACAATCTTACGGATTCTAAGAGACAATACACAAATGAAGTGTGTACTCAATCAACAATTACTGTCAAATCATCGCTTTTTTTGCTTTGATACTGATGTTTTTTTCTAAGTTGAAATGTCTCCACAGGAAGGTATCATTGGTGGGCTCCCACTGCCGAAAAGTGCCTTTCATTGTCGAACCTGCGCGGGGAGACCCCATTCGATTTCTAGTCCATCGCCTTAACCACTCGGCCGCGACAACCTGTCAAATGTGGTAAATACCAATTTCCAAAAATGTTCTGAAGTTTCCCAATTGCTGAGAAAAACAGGGCATATCAATGTAACATACTTGTTCAGTTCAACCTCCGCTTGGTTTTCTTGCCTTTGTGATAGTTGGTGCATTCTTTGCTTTGATCAGTGCTTGATCTTTTCAGTTCTCCTTATAGCTAGTTCACACTACATAAATTTAACCCTGATTTTCCGCTCCCCGACAGTTTTTGGAGCTCCTCAACAGAAGCCCCAGATCAGAGGCAAATCGGCATTGGCTCGCCACTCGCACATCAGCGCTCAAGCGTTATGTGTGAACTGTTCAAAAACGCGAGCCAAGAGGCTAGCCGATGCCCCGCAGGACCTGTCGCGGACTCCAGCCGTGAGCTACAGCCAACGAGAGCGCAAGTCACAGGTTGAGGGAAAACCTGGGGTCACAGTAGGAACTTACTGTATGTGAAGACTGCAAGATTTGCAGTATCGGATGACTTTGAAAGTCTTGTAGTGTGAACATAGCTATCCACATAGTAACCTGCCCAACAGAGTCACCCTTTTACTGTGACCATAATACCTGTTGGAGACGCCGGGGATTGAACCCACTGAGCTTCATCCCCTGTGGTTTTTGGGAATGTTTGACAATTTGTTCCTCAATGATTGATTACTTGAATAACAGAATGGACGGATTCATCAACTATTAATATAACGGTTAGTTGCAGCTGTAGTTCAGTCCATTTATCTGGAAATGATAAGAACACTCTGACAGCATTAATCGGATAGGAACATCTCAGCCTGCTCTGGTTGTCATGGTAACAGAAACCACAGTCCTATAATCTGTGATCTGTCAGCAGCTTCTTATCAAAATATCAGTTTCAAAGAAATGCAGATAAGAGGAGTGTTAATATCTGTAAAACTAAAGTCAACTTAATGATGAGTAAAGCTGCAGCTCCTCCACTACGCAGAGATCCCGTGAGGACAGCACACACAAAGCAGACAGACGGTCTACCTGGACGTCATGGATCACCTGTTGCTGTTGCTGCTGCTGCTGCTGCTGTGGAGCTCAGGTAGGACTCTGCTTTAAACATGATGTGTTATTATTCACACAATTATATTGATCTTTAAATCAGAGAACAAACTGATCACACACACCAAGGCTGTATTCTAACCTACTATACTAGTAGAACAACCTCATACTATACTAGTAGTACAACCTCATACTATAATAGTAGTACAACCTCATACTATACTAGTAGTACAACCTCATACTATACTAGTAGTACAACGTCATACTATATTAGTAGTATGATTTCGTACTATACTAGTAGTACATATTTGTACTATACTATTAGTACAACCTCGTACTATATTATTAGTACAACCTCATACTATACTAGTAGTATGTACTGATTTGGCCAAAATGAGGCATGTAGTATGTGAACAAAAGCAAAATCTACAGTATGCCAAAAATAACCGGATGACGTACTGAGAAGAGGAGACAAGAGGAGAGACCTGATTTCCAATAATAAATATATACATACATTTGCATAAAGCAGCATATTTGTCCACTCCCATGTTGATAAGAGTATAAAATACTTGACAAATCTCCCTTTAAGGTACATTTTGAACGGATAAAAAATGTGCAATAAATGTGTGATTAATCATGATTAATTATGGACAATCATGCGATTAATTGCGATAAATATCTTAATTGATTGACAGCCCTAATTTAAAGGGAAAAAAGGGATTTGTGGGGCCTTACGCAACTACATATTCAGCGTATAGGACGGGCCGACTCTGATCACCCCCACACACATCACATCACATCACCTCCACACTCAAAGGAAGAAAAGACAAAAAGGGAACATGGATGCTGTGAAATCGTACACATTAAAGTTATAATTAGGGCTGTCAATCAATTAAATTACTTAATCTGGATTAATCACTAATTATTCACAATTTTTTATCTGTTCAAAATGTACCCTAAAGGGAGATTTGTCAAGTATTTAATACTCTTATCAACATGGGGGTGGACAAATACGCTTGTTTTATGCAAATATATGTATAAATGTATTATTGGAAATCAATTAACAACACAAAACAATGACATAATATTGTCCATAAATCCTCACAGGTACTGCATTTAGCAAAAGAAATATGCTCAAATCATAACATGGAAAACTGCAGCCCAACAGGCAACAACAGCTGTCAGTGTGTCAGTGTGCTGACTTGACTACTTATATAATAATAATAAACTTTATTTATATAGCACTTTTCTAAACACGGTTATAAAGTGCTTTTCAGAATTAAAAAAAACAAAAAATTAACAAAACAGAAAAACAACAAAAAACAATAAATCAGCAAAGAATAAAATACAAACAACAGAGGGATCATAAAAACAAGAAACATCTGGGGATAAAATACATTTTTAGAAAGCAGAATTAAATGGCCAGAGAGGGATGATAAAAGCAACAGCATCATATTAATTATTCAAAAACTCTTTCCTGTAAAAGAAAGTTTTTAGAAGGGACTTAAAAGATGGTAATGAAGTAGCGAGTCTGATTTCAATAGGCAGAGTGTTCCATAGTCGGGGGGGCTCTAACCACAAAGGCCCGGTCACCTTTGGTCACAAGCCGAGATCTGGGAACAACCAGCAGAGCTGCGTCTGTTGATCTAAGGGAACGCCTAGGCGGGCCAATAGATCCTTGATGTAATTTGGGGTAAGGCCGTTTAATGCTTTAAAAGTGATCAGTACAATTTTAAAATCAATTCTGAACATAACGGGCAGCCAGTGTAAATTGGCGAGCACAGGGGTGATGTGTTTGTATTTGTTAGTGCCTGTTAAAATTCGGGCGGCAAACTTTAAATTTCAAACTTATATAAATGAATCTCCACTATAGATAACAACATCCACCTGCCAACTGCTAAATGATTTACCTCTCCCCTCTGACACTGACCTCTGGACACAGGTCTGCAGAAATTCATTTGAAATGACCAAGAATACAAATCTGCAGTTAATTCAGTATAAAATCTTCCATCGAACACACATTACTCAATACAACATGCACAACATGGATCTCTCCACCACAGATAAATGTTCACAATGCACTCTAGGCACTACAGACGACTACCTTCACTCCTTATGGATCTGTCCACCCGTACAACACTTTTAGTTTCAGATAACACAGAAGCTCTCCACAATCTTGGGTTGCAGCATTCCCCTCTCTCCCTCATTATGCATACTTGGTGACTTAACCTCAGTAGATCTCCCACCAAAATACACAAAACCCTCACTGATTGCCCTAGCTATCGCCAAGAAGGTCATCCTTACAAACTGGAAAAATAAACCAGCAATAAACATCAATCATTGGCTAAATCTCATTACAGAACACATATCAATGGAAAGACAACTGCCTCTCTAACAAAACAAATCTCGCACTTTTTGATAACCTGGACCCCATCATGGATGCTGTGAAATCGTACACATTAAAGTTATAATTAGGGCTGTCAATCAATTAAATTACTTAATCTGGATTAATCACTAATTATTCACAATTTTTTATCTGTTCAAAATGTACCTTAAAGGGAGATTTGTCAAGTATTTAATACTCTTATCAACATGGGGGTGGACAAATACGCTTGTTTTATGCAAATATATGTATAAATGTATTATTGGAAATCAATTAAAAACACAAAACAATAACATATATTGTCCATAAATCCTCACAGGTACTGCATTTAGCAAAAGAAATATGCTCAAATCATAACATGGAAAACTGCAGCCCAACAGGCAACAACAGCTGTCAGTGTGTCAGTGTGCTGACTTGACTACTTATATAATAATAATAAACTTTATTTATATAGCACTTTTCTAAACACGGTTATAAAGTGCTTTTCAGAATTAAAAAAAAAAAAAAATCAACAAAACAGAAAAACAACAAAAAACAATAAATCAGCAAAGAATAAAATACAAACAACAGAGGGATCATAAAAACAAGAAACATCTGGGGATAAAATACATTTTTAGAAAGCAGAATTAAATGTCCAGAGAGGGATGATAAAAGCAACAGCATCATATTAATTATTCAAAAACACTTTCCTGTAAAAGAAAAGTTTTTAGAAGGGACTTAAAAGATGGTAATGAAGTAGCGAGTCTGATTTCAATAGGCAGAGTGTTCCATAGTCGGGGGGGCTCTAACCACAAAGGCCCGGTCACCTTTGGTCACAAGCCGAGATCTGGGAAACAACCAGCAGAGCTGCGTCTGTTGATCTAAGGGAACGCCTAGGCGGGCCAATAGATCCTTGATGTAATTTGGGGTAAGGCCGTTTAATGCTTTAAAAGTGATCAGTACAATTTTAAAATCAATTCTGAACATAACGGGCAGCCAGTGTAAATTGGCGAGCACAGGGGTGATGTGTTTGTATTTGTTAGTGCCTGTTAAAATTCGGGCGGCAAACTTTAAATTTCAAACTTATATAAATGAATCTCCACTATAGATAACAACATCCACCTGCCAACTGCTAAATGATTTACCTCTCCCCTCTGACACTGACCTCTGGACACAGGTCTGCAGAAATTCATTTGAAATGACCAAGAATACAAATCTGCAGTTAATTCAGTATAAAATCTTCCATCGAACACACATTACTCAATACAACATGCACAACATGGATCTCTCCACCACAGATAAATGTTCACAATGCACTCTAGGCACTACAGACGACTACCTTCACTCCTTATGGATCTGTCCACCCGTACAACACTTTTAGTTTCAGATAACACAGAAGCTCTCCACAATCTTGGGTTGCAGCATTCCCCTCTCTCCCTCATTATGCATACTTGGTGACTTAACCTCAGTAGATCTCCCACCAAAATACACAAAACCCTCACTGATTGCCCTAGCTATCGCCAAGAAGGTCATCCTTACAAACTGGAAAAATAAACCAGCAATAAACATCAATCATTGGCTAAATCTCATTACAGAACACATATCAATGGAAAGACAACTGCCTCTCTAACAAAACAAATCTCGCACTTTTTGATAACCTGGACCCCATTTCTCTCAAATCTCAACCTCAATTTCAATTTTGCAGGTTAGCGAACGTCACTAAACCACTAAACCCCTCACATCTACATTCTCAGACTTACCCATACATGCAGTCATATGCATGTCACACACTCAACATTTCAGAACCAAACTGTGTCACATTTTACCCCTCAACACATCATCTATTCACACTCTGCTCACTTACATCATCGATCATCTACATCCTCCTTCCTTTCCTAAACCCTATCTCTTAACTATTTTATGTGTGCGTCATTCCTTTTTTCCCCTCTCTCTCTTCTCTAAACCTCTCCCCTTACCAATACCTCATTTCCCCACACACCTCGCACAATCGTTGCTCTGGTCTCCACCATCATAACCAATGGGATTTTGAATGTTTTGTATATTTTTATAATTCATTTATTTATTTATCTTTTTCTTCTTAGTAATTTGTTTGTATGATTGTTGGTATTATTATTGTCTTGGTATAAAATGTGCAGTTTGTTGCTATTAATATAGTTTTAGTATAAACTGTGCTGATATACTATACTATTATTATCATTGCTATATCATATAGATTATCAATCAATTATTATTGCATAATGGATGTCCAACTTATTAGTATATTAGATCACTATCTATGTTTTCACTCCCTTCAGACAATATTAGCACACATATATGAGTTTCTATTCTTATTTTATTTTTACTTTTCTCTTAATGATAGTAATAATGGTTATATTATTATTATTATTATTATTATTACAATTGATTAATTGGTTGCTGTTTCAATACTTGATTAATTGGTTTATTTGGTTCTTTTCTTTCCTCTCCATTTGTCATTATTACAACGACTACCATTATTATTATTTTACTAATAACCAAATGCATTAAGTGGCTTATTTGTTGATCTACTACTAATGGCACTATGACTATAGGTATTATCCATATTATTATTATTGATGCTGCTATTGCTCCTGTTATTATTGTTATTGTTATTATTATTACTATTATTGTAGCTATTATTGACATGGCTATTGTCATGGTTATGGTTACTACTATTACTATTATTATTATTATTACTATTATACTATTATCATTATTCCCCTCAGGTATTATTTTTAACATTCATGTATTTTACTTGTTTCTTTATTAATACTACTTTTTTTTCTCTTCAACTATTATAACCTTACTTGTGTTGTTGTTGTTGTTTTTTCTCTCTTCTCTTTCTTTATTATTATATTATATTCTTTATTAATATTACAAATTACCTCTATTAGTATTATCATTATTATTAGAATTTTGTTTTTGTTTTTTTGTTGTTGCTTTAATTCTAGTATTACTGTGGTTATTCTTATTAGTATACTGTCTACTGGTTTACGACTATTATTACTACTATGTTTTCACTACCTTCAGACAATATCAACATGCATATATGTATTTCTATTTAGATTTTTGAATTTTTTATTATTATTATTATTATTATTATTATTATTATTATGTATGTGTATGTATATATATATATACATATATATATATATATGTATATATATATATACTGTATATGTATTATTATTATTATTATTATTTTTTTTTTTTAACCATTATTCTTATTACTACTATTACAATGAATCAATCAGATGGTTAGATGGTGAATGGATTGGTTAATGAATTGATTTATTTAGTTATTTACTGGATCATTTATTTACTTTACTTATCATTGTTATTATAATAATCACATATAAAAAACAGCATTGCTTGCAAAAAATACATTGCACCAACAACCCTTCACTATATCCGTCTGGCATAACACCCTCTCTCTCCCTCCCCCATCGCATCTTCACCCCATCAAGTATCACCACTCCTCCTCCCCCCTTTCTTTTTCCTCCTCTTCTTTCCCCCTTTCCTTTACTTAATCATCCACCTTCACCTTTCCCTATTTCCTGGCTGGGGCGGCCTGACGTCCGGTTTAAAGTAAATAAAAAAAATTAAAGAAATGAATTGGGAAGGAGGAAGGGAAAGATAAGGGAAAAACAAATAATAAAAAATCCCTCTCCCAACACAGAACAGGCTCTCTCCTGACGGGTCTGGGGCTGTTCAGAATGGGCAGAAGGGCGACAGTAGACAGTAGAAACCTCTGACAGCCAGCCCTCTCTCCAGCGTCTGGTGGCAGCTTAAGGGGGGTAACCTGTCTCAGGAAACAAAAAAATACAAATGCAAATACAAATAAAGACCAATATATAAAGACAAAATATGATAACATAACATTGTTGGACCATGAGATATTATAAGCCACCCCTGCCACGAAAAATCCCCCCCCCCCCCCCCCCCCCCCCCTCTCTCTCTTTCCCGCCCTTTTCTTTCTCGTCTTTAGATACAAACAAACAAACACCCTACACCCCCCCACACTGCATACATACAAACACACACAACTGTACACACACACTAGAACCTTACACAACAGACTGCCCTGCACTGTCAATAACACCCCCCCTCCCTCCACCAGCATCTCTTATTTATTTGTCTCATTTTGTTCGTTTTGTTAGAATTGGCCTGTCCCGTTCATTTTGTCAAGTCACCCGATGTATTTTATTTATTTATTTTTCTCTTTTGTTTGTTTCTGTTTGTCTTGTCAAATTTCACCTGTTTTGTCTTGCTTCACTAAATAACAAAATTAAAAGATTCGGGCGGCAGCGTTCTGCACCAGTTGGAGTCGGTGAATGGAGCTCTGGCTGATACCAACATAAAGTCCATTACAGTAATCTAGGCAAGAAAAAATAAAAGCATGTATAACTTTATGTAAATCGGAAGGAGATAAAAAAAGATCTGACTTTAGAGATCTGTTTGAGCTGGAAGAAGCATGACTTGCCCCAAACTGCATGTGATTATCATAGAGTGGGCATGTCTGTAAAGGGGAGACTCGTGGGTACCCATAGAACCCATTTTCATTCACATATCTGGAGGTCAGAGGTCAAGGGACCCCTTTGAAAATGGCATGCCTTTTCCTTATGTGTTATAGTTTCATATGATACCAGTATCTTCACTCTAACTTTAAAACTGAGCCGCTACAACCTAAAAATCACAAGTTGTGTTAATGCATTAAGAAATTAGTTGCATTAAAACATATTTGCCTTAACGCATTAACTTTGACAGCCCTGGTTATAATCTTTCAAATTTTCACCAAATCAAACCAAGTGTTTGATTCTATTTTTAGTCAAATATTATTTCTGTAATCAATGTACCCGTATGTATACTCAGTAATTATCTCTCTGGGCGGTGGTTTTAATCGTTAGTGGCGGAGTCCGCCATAGATTCAGGCTCGTGACACATTGAGAGGAAACGATGCAGCATGTAACGAGTGATACTGTTTGTAAGCTGCTCTGATTGATATCAGCCTCATTGTTTCCTGTTCACTCTCCTACAGCCGTATTTGAGCTGCATTAAGTTGCTGCTAATACTAACACATTTCCTGCTGCTGCTGCTTCACATTAAAACACCTCAACTGGACAAACACAGTGGGACTTTTATTGTGAAGCAGCCACAGAAAACCCAACGTATTCATCACTGAGGTCAAAAACGGGAGAGACCATGAACATATATACATATACATGCATACATAGACATGTATACATAGGCATATATACATAAACATATATACATAGACATGTATATATAGACATATATACATAAACATATATATGTGGCAGCTGCCAATTCTCTGGTGCTTGCTGTTGTTTCCCTTTTCCCTGGTGTGTTTTTTGGTTGAGTTGCTGAGTGATTAGAGGGATATTCAGTTCACCTGTTGCGCAGGGTGTGGGGACTGGCTCTTAAATGATAGTTGAGAGCAGCTTGGTGCATTCCCCTCTTGGCCAATCAGGGTGTAACGACGCCCTTTCTGTAGGGCTTAAAAGAGGAGGGAAACTGCACACCCCGTGTCATTCTGATCTCTCCTTCACTCAATGCAACATGTATTATCAGCTTTACCAGAAACTCTGGTCTGTTTTGGGCCCTTTTGGGATTCTGTGATCTTTGTGTTTTGTTTGTTGAGAGTGTTGACTCTCCTAGTTGGGGAAACAAGTTAAGTGCCAACCAATTGGGTTACCTGCACTGGGACGTTTAGGTACTATTTGTGCAACGATCTGGCTTGCCTTACAATAGCCTAACGCCTGCAGGCTGTATTTTTGTATTCTATTCATTTGTTGATTTTCAATGAAACCCTTTATACCCATTTCTTTTAGTGTATTTTATTTGGGAAAACTTTAAAGGAGGGTAAAAGGAAAAACACAAACCAATATTTCAGTTTCCTTAATTGTTTGTTAATATAGAGGCATTTGTTCATTATTGAAGAGGCATTTGTTCATTATTATTATTAAGAAGGCATTTTATTTTATATTATTATGTGGATGGGAACTGTTTTTCAGTCTTCTGACTGAACAACTAAAGTCTGGGGAACTCAGTACCGCCACATAATTGGCAACCACGAAGGGACACGTAACACAAAGCATAATCTTTCAATAAGGAGATTTAGTTTTGTGTCCCATCTTCTGATATCTATTTAGCAAGTGTATTTGAGTGTATATTTCTGAAATGTGTATTTGGAGTGTAGCTTGACTATTAGTCCAAATAATTACTAGTGACTATCCATCATGTCTTGGGAAGATCCAGACATTACAATGACCGCATTTGAACCGTCGCTTGCGGAATTGGAATCCGAGCTTTCTCTAAATGTTAGCTTGGATATGCCTGTAGTTGGGCAGGAGGTGCACTTACTGGATGATGATGATGATGATGATGAAGAGGGATGGGTAGATGCTCCAGTAGAACCATAATTGTCTGTGGACACTCATCCTCTTTTGGCTTTAGAGGGCTTATTACTTCCGCCTTCATCCCCAGTTCCTGTAGCTCCTCCCACCCAGGAACACTCAGATTCGGATTTAGTCATTTCTGCTAATGCTGTAGAGTCGATGAAACTTGTGTTTAAAAATACAGTGGATTGGCAGCGTGAGTGGCTGTCAAACATTTCAAAGGGCATACCCATTGATAAAGCTCTAAAAATGTGTACTACTCTCATAACAAATGTGGTGGAGAAAGCAAGTAACCATTTGCTCGCAGAAGTAAGGGATTTTGGTTCAAAGTGCATAAATGCCATTCAGTGGAATGCACAACAAACACAGTCTGAGTTCCAAGAGTCCCTGATTACTGACCGTCAAAACTTGATGAACTCCATTACATCCGCGGTCACTGAAAACAAGGATGTACAACTTCTGGTGACCGAGGTGCATACATTGCAACAGCAGATGGGTTCAGTGCAGGCTACCCTTGAGTCTCTTGTGCGTCAACAGTGTGCACTCAATTCTCAGGTCAATTCAATACATAAGCGAGAGGAATGGGTCCTTAAAGAAGCAGTCACACCTGTTGCAGTTTCGTCTCAAGCACACACATATCCTGTTTCTCCAGTTGTTAAAAATGTGGTTTTGTTGCCTACCTCCGCACCTGTGGGAGTTCCTTCAGATTGCTCAGGAGCTGCTGCTCCTAAGGGTGACATTTTCCAGGATGATGGTTGTAGAGTGACTGATGGCAAACTTCCAATTAAGATGTTTTTCCCTTGCTATGGCGGGCCTCAGGATGAGAAAGATCCTTTGGTGTATTTGCAAAGATGCAGTGACTTCCTGTCTCTGAAACCACTTACTCATGGTGAGATCCTAGCGACCATGAGAAGTGTATTGCATGGTTCTGCACGTGATTGGTGGGAGACTGTTAGGGAGAAAATCCATTCATGGGAGGAATTTCAGAGAGCTTTCCTATCATCTTTTCTTCCCGAGGACTATGTTGATGTTCTGGAAGAACAGATTCGAACCAGGGTGCAAGGAAGAAATGAGTCACTACGAGACTTTGTTTTCTCCTTTCAAGCACTTATCAAACGTTGGCACTCTTCGGCCACAGATGATGAGATTTTAAAAAGAATATTGAAGGCTATGAATCCCTTTCTGGCATGTCAGCTCCGTGGTCGGGTTACCTCCATAGATGAGATGATCCGCATTGGGAGTCAAATAGAAGTAGATTATGAAAACCAGAAAAGGTACAGGAGAACTCTGAACGAATCTCACAAAGCTAATGGTACAACTGAAAAGAAGGTTATAAAGAGACCTGAAATGGTTTTGTGTTGGCGTTGCCATGGTGAGCATGCACCAGGGTTCTGCCCTCAGTTTCATGTCTTCCCAGGTAGCTTAAAATACAGTGGACAGCAAAAGTCAGAGTCAAAACAGACTTCAGAGTCCAGTAAAAAAGGTTCCATGGCTACTGTTGCTAGTCAGCCTGCAGCCAAGAACCGCCAGAAGCAAAAGTCTACTAGTGTGGTGGGATCTCCATCTCACCCGCCCACTAGTCTAAAACAGTTGGTTGTGCCCATCACGGTACGTCAGCGTCATGGGAAAGCGCTTGTGGACACAGGTGCTACTTACACTTTATTGCATGTGAGTCTGTGGAATAAGATCAAAGGCCCCAATGAGTCCCTTGTATCATGGCAGGGTGGACCGATGTATCTTGCGAATGGCCAGCAAGCAAATCCTATTGGATGTAAAGTGCTGGAGTTCAGCATGCATGGTAACAGTTGGTTCGTACCTACCGCAGTACTGGATGCAGATGTGTTGGTGTATCCATTAGTTCTTGGTTTAGATTTTATGAGCATGAGTGGGCTCCAGGTCAACGTCCGGGACAAGGTATACTCTTTTGCTGGTGATGACACCACCAGGGTTTTCCCTTTCCAGCCTGTCCTGTGCCCTAGCGATTGTTGGGGTGTTCTGAGTGTGAGCAGTGTTGCTTTGTATACTACCTTACCACCTACATTACCGCTCTTGCCTGCCGTTAGTGATGACTGGTGTAACCTAGCTTGTATTCCTAAAGGTGATGACTTACTCAGTCTGCTCCATACTGCTGTTGCAGACAGTGGTTTAACAGGGAGGGAGGCTGAGAAATTGTACCAACTCTTGCTAAACAACCCGCAGGTCTGCACCACCACTTTAGGCCGTACCTCTGTGCTGAAACATAAAATCAAATTAAACAGTGATGTTGTGGTTACCCAGCGCCCCTATCGATTACCCCTACAAAAGCGGAAGATGGTTAAGGAGCAGATCGAAGAGATGCTTCAACAGGGTATCATTGTACCTTCCCATTCACCATAGGCATCCCCGATTGTAGTGGTGCCTAGAAAAGATGGTGGAACACCCCGATTTTGTGTTGATCTCCGCCGTGTTAATGAACGTAGCGAGGGAGATGCCTATCCTCTACCAACGATTTCTGAGATACTTGAATCTCTGGCAAGTTCAGCTGTGTTCACCACCTTAGATCTCAACAGTGGTTATTGGCAGGTAGAAATGGACCCGGAAAGCCAGCACCTCACGGCATTCGTCACATGTTTTGGATTATTCCATTTTCGGGTTATGCCTTTCGGCTTGAAGGGAGCTCCAGCTACCTTCCAAAGGCTGATGACTCAAGTGCTGAGGAGCTGCCTAGGAGAGTGCTGTATGGTGTACTTGGATGACATCATAATCTATTCCAAAGACGTCCAGAATCACTTTCATGACGTCCAGCGAGTGTTTGATTGCCTCCAGCAGGCTGGCCTTACACTCAATATTAAGAAATGCCACTTCTGTTGTCCCGAGCTTAAATTCCTGGGTCATGTAGTGAGCAAGGAGGGAGTGCAGGCAGATCCAGCAAAGACAGAAGCACTTTGTGACTACCCTGTGCCTAGAAACCTCAAGGAAGTTCAAAGGTTTTTGGGTCTGGCTGGATGGTACCACCGTTATGTCCCTAACTTTTCAATGATTGCGGAGCCCCTGAATGCGCTGAAAAAGAAAGGAGTCGTGTTTAAGTGGTCAGAGGAGTGTCAGAAGGCATTTCAATGTCTTAAAGACCATCTGACCTCTCCTCCTGTCCTTGGTCACCCTGCTATGTGTAACACATTTGTCGTCTACACCGATGCAAGTTCTACGGGTCTAGGGGCAGTTTTGGCTCAGAGATCGAACATTTCCTCTAGAGAAGAGGTTATCGCTTATGGCAGCCGCTCTCTAACAAGGTCAGAGCAAAATTACTCCACGACAGAACGGGAATGTCTGGCTGTGGTGTGGAGTCTGGAGAAATGGAGACACTATCTGGAAGGGAAACCTTTCGTTGTTGTCACTGACCACTCTTCGTTGTTGTGGGTCTTTAACACCAATAAAGCTAGCTCCAGGCTTATACGCTGGGCACTGCGTCTGCAGGAATTTTCTTTTACGATTGAATATCGTAAGGGTAAGTTGAACAACGCACCGGATGCTCTGTCGCGGGCCACTGGTCCGGCCTCCCTTGCATTGTACACTCGTTCCCTGACACGGGATGAGAAGTTTGTACCTTTTCCTCTGACTGATGAGGATGTCTGGAAAGCCCAGAGGAGTGATCCAGACATCCAGAAAATATATCAGGCACTGCTCACTGATGACAAACCTGGCGGTGAAGCAGACTCCGGTTTTGTCATTTTGGAGGATACGGTTTACAGGAAAACCAAACATCTTGACCGTGGTGACCTATACCAGGTATATGTTCCACAGTCACTTCGTCCAGTTGTCTTGCATGCATACCACGATAACCCTTTGAGTGGTCATTTTGGACGATATAAGACCCAGCAAAGGATTCGTGAAGTTGCATACTGGCCGAAAATATGGACAGATGTTGCAGAATATGTAAGATCTTGTACTATTTGTCAGAAATATAAACCTGAGTCCAGGAAGCCTGCTGGCTTGCTCCAGCAGACAAAGGTAACGGAGCCATGGGAAATGCTTGGTTTGGACCTCATGGGCCCTCTGCCTCATAGTTCCCTGGGAAACACCCAATTACTTGTTGTGGTAGATTATTATAGTCGTTGGGTTGAGTTGTTTCCTTTACGTAATGCTACTGCTTCCACAATCAGCAAATGTCTGCGGAAGGACATCTTTACACGTTGGGGTGTCCCAAAACATGTCTTATCAGATCGGGGACCTCAGTTCACATCAGAGGTTTTCAAAGAGTTGTGTGATAACTGGGGGGTTGTCCATAAACTCACAACTGCCTATCATCCACAGACTAACATGACTGAGCGTATTAACCGCTCACTAAAAAGCATGATAGCTTCGTATGTTGGAGAGAAGCATAAGAGTTGGGATCGTTTTATACCGGAGTTGCGTTTTGCCCTGAACTCCGCAGTCAATGAAGCCACCGGCTTTTCCCCAGCTGAGTTGCTGCTTAGAGGATCTTTGAAGGGACCTTTTGCCAGAGCTTTTGAGCCCTCTTCTCAGGTCCCACGTGCGCTGAAAAATGTCCAAGCTCTGGTAGAGTCCAATCTGGCACAGGCAAAAAGGAAACAGGCTCATACCTACAACAAAAACAGGCGACATGTCACATATGAAATGAAGGATAGGGTCTGGATGAAAGCCCATCCCGTCTCCAAGGCTTCCAAAAATTACACAGCTAAACTGGCCCCACGATGGATTGGTCCGTACCGCATTGTTGAGCAGGTAGGCCCTGTGAATTACAGGATTGTGCGTGAGGACACCGGAAAGGATCTAAGGGTGGTTAATGTGTGTGATTTGAAGGAGTGTCGCCCAACCTCTGTTGAAGTGGAGGCTCAGGAGAGAGAGGCGGTCATGCGCATTTTTCTGGACAGTGACACTAGTGATGAGGATGAATTTATGGGTTTTTTGTGACATTGTATTAAAGGTAAATAACTGTCTAAAGGATGTGTGTAAAACACCTTGGAGGCGGTGTTTATTATATGGGGGAGGTAGTGTGGCAGCTGCCAATTCTCTGGTGCTTGCTGTTTCCCTTTTCCCTGGTGTTTTTTTTGGTTGAGTTGCTGAGTGATTAGAGGGATATTCAGTTCACCTGTTGCGCAGGGTGTGGGGACTGGCTCTTAAATGATAGTTGAGAGCAGCTTGGTGCATTCCCCTCTTGGCCAATCAGGGTGTAACGACGCCCTTTCTGTAGGGCTTAAAAGAGGAGGGAAACTGCACACCCCGTGTCATTCTGATCTCTCCTTCACTCAATGCAACATGTATTATCAGCTTTACCAGAAACTCTGGTCTGTTTTGGGCCCTTTTGGGATTCTGTGATCTTTGTGTTTTGTTTGTTGAGAGTGTTGACTCTCCTAGTTGGGGAAACAAGTTAAGTGCCAACCAATTGGGTTACCTGCACTGGGACGTTTAGGTACTATTTGTGCAACGATCTGGCTTGCCTTACAATAGCCTAACGCCTGCAGGCTGTATTTTTGTATTTTATTCATTTGTTGATTTTCAATGAAACCCTTTATACCCATTTCTTTTAGTGTATTTTATTTGGGAAAACTTTAAAGGAGGGTAAAAGGAAAAACACAAACCAATATTTCAGTTTCCTTAATTGTTTGTTAATATAGAGGCATTTGTTCATTATTGAAGAGGCATTTGTTCATTATTATTATTAAGAAGGCATTTTATTTTATATTATTATGTGGATGGGAACTGTTTTTCAGTCTTCTGACTGAACAACTAAAGTCTGGGGAACTCAGTACCGCCACATATACATAGACACATATACATAGACACATATACATAGACATATATACATAGACATGTATACATAGACATATAAACATAGACATCTATACATAGACATGTATACATATTTCAGCTAAAATAGCTTTAAATGATGTGAAATTTATAGAGGCAACTAAAATTGACCCTCTAATCCAGAATCCTGTGTTTCCGGGCTTCTATCTCTCCTCCAGGGATACTTCCTTTCAGGGTCATTGTAGAAATACGGATCCAAGACCAGTTGATTCAGGAGATCGCAGAGATCACGTGGTGCAATTTTGGATTTAAAATTAATTGCAGAATTGAAAATATGGCCTTAATTGGTTAAAGGTCAAGAAATGTCAACGTGTCCACTGACCATACATTGTTTATATTTCCAAAACCATTGATTTTTAAAACTGAAATTTTGGGACATTCATTCCTGGAGGAAGAGCTTCCCATGTGCCAAGTTTGAAGTAAATCAGAGAAATTTGATAAAATGGCTCAAAACACTCTGAGGGCCAGAAATCCAATTCCAAGTCACTACGATTGGCTGAGGTATTGCCATTGGACAAGATCCTCTTGGCATACCCGAGGCCCTGTGGTAAGGTATGTGAAGTGGACAAATCAAGTGCACTTCACATACCTTACTGCAGGGCCTCGGGTATGCTGAGTGGACAGAGGCCATATTTACAAAGTGCCTTGGGCAAGGAGGCTGAAAGCTACAGGGCTAGTTCCTGGAGGCCCAGGGACCAACATAGTCAAAGTCCAGCTCCCCAACCTTAAAGATGTTAATAATAAAGCCGTTGTCCAATTAGCATACCGACTCATTGAAGTCGGCTGAGAAATGTAGATGTTATAGTGCTTTTTATACAGAAAAACGGCAGCTCCCCCGTTCACTTGTATAGGATTACAGGCCTGTCCTGCCAGGTCCAGTATGGCGCCCACGTTAACGTATCGCCGCAACGGGCTGAAGCGTCCGATGCAGCGTCTATGTATATATTTCTACGGGAGATTTCATGACTCGCTGAGCGCACCGACCCAGTAGGCCCGCCCCTACTCCTCCTCTGTTTGGCTGTACCCTTACAGGCGTTCCAGGCGTCTGCTAAACGCTAACATTAGCCTAGCTATAATGCTAGCCAGCGCAATGAACTAGAAAGGCCTAAATATTGGCAGTACTACGAAAATTGATGGTGAATCAAAGTTAATTTAATAATGAAATAGCATATGAAAATTGTGAAAAAAAACATACCGCTGTTGGTTCGTAGTGGCCAAACGGCGGTACTACAACTTCCGTGTCCGTCACGTGATGCCATTGGGCCGATTTTTAATAGTTTTTTTTTTCTACAAAAAAACCTACATATTGCTACTGATGGACAATACACACCAAGTCAAAGTTGTGACAAACATTATTGTGTGATTAGTTGAAAAATCACACAAAATACCAGTTTTACAGTTTTATTTTGTGCACAATTTATTTTTGGAATTGGCAAGTTTCTGAGAAATAAAAAGGCAGCTAGCCATAAAAAGCAAATTATTTATATAACAGGCAGCATTTAAATTTTTTGTATAACTTGAATTTGTTATTCTTGAATCACAGAGAATTAAGAAATACTAAACACTTTTTAGTGTAATGTGTTTATTTGCAAGTTTAGCATGAATAAATGTTTTCTTTTGCCTTTGTGTTTACATTCTTTGATATACCTTTTTTCAAATATGAAAACTCCATAATCGTATACACACTTTATTCTGCTTTCATGACATAATTTACCACAACGCCTTTATTAGTGCACAGCGGACTGGAGTAGATCCTGAAATTAGCACCGCTATGTACTGAATCAAGAATCGATTTTGAATCAAGAATCAATTTTGAATCGAATCGTGACCCCAAGAATCAAAATGGAATCATGAAATACTGAAAGATTCAAACCCATATTGTACTGCATACTGCTGACTAAATGAACAATTACGTTTGCAGATTGTAAACACTGAAGTATACTCAAGCAAGACGTATCACATGACTGACGGCCGGTCTCAAGGCACCCCGCCAGCGGCTCCATCAAATCTCCAAAAGTGTACGCAAAACAATAAATATTTGTGTTTTTCTACAGGACTCCAGGCTGAAGAAAATCACAACTCAACAGGTAAATAAAAAAGGAGAAATAAAGAAATAAAGTCAAGTCTCAGTTTAATCTTTTCTTAAATTCACTTCTTTTACTGATGACTCTCTTGTTTCTGTTCAGAGTCCGTCAGGTTGGTGGGAGGAGACAGTCGCTGTGCAGGAACACTGGAGGTGAAACATCAGGGAGACTGGAGACCAGTGAGGGACAATTACCCTGACTGGACCCTGAAGGAAGCAGCTGCTGCCTGCAAAGAGTTGGACTGTGGCTCTGCTGTTTCTGTAGAAAAGAGAAAGTCCTCAGAAAGATCTGTGTGGTGGATCAGCTCTGACTGTGTTCAGTCTGGATCTGCTCTGAGGGAGTGTGCAACATCAGGCTCCTCTTCCTCCATCCTGGATCTCACCTGCTCAGGTAAGCCCATCAGTGACATCATCAGTGACATCATCCATGACAGTAATGTACCCAAAATGACACACACATGCACCAGCTAGATGCGCAGCAGACTGTCTCAGCAGCCATGATGGAGTCTGTTGATCTGCTGTCTCAGTAAATCAGGTGCTGAATGCACCAAGATATATATCTGTATATATGAAACATACATGTCTGCTGCTTCAGGAGTCCCCTGGGCCGACCAGCAACCAGCCTGACTCCTCCTTCAGCTTGACAGCTTTCTTAGCCACTGATTTCAACCAGCTGGTTCTTTGGTTTCCACCATAACAGGCACCAGTGACCTACTGGCCACAACTTTGAGCAGCTCAGCTCAGCCGGGGGCTGGTCAGTATCTCATCACCCACGTGGTGTCCTTCACCCTGGGAGACTCCTTAAAGGAAGAGAGTCCAGCCCCTATCCTTTTAGATTTTAGGGATCGTTTTCTGAACAGATTTTTATTCTGGGTTACAGATCTTCTCAGAAAAATTAGAAATAATGAAAACTTCTCTGTGTGTAGAGCAAAGATTGTGGAGCAGCTGAGCAGAAGGAACAGAAGAGAGAAATGTGCAGATGATGATGTTGTGTTATTGTTTGAAAACACATTAAAAGTGATCAACGATGGATAACAATTGTTAGAGTGTATTAAATGTAAATGTGATGGTAAAACTGCTGCAGTCTGTGGTGTTATAAAGATGTGTTCTGTTGTTAATGATGAACTCATGTTGGAACTGTTCTGAGTCCAGTTGGAATCACTGAATTGTTGTTTCATGACATCTTTTTATTTTGTGTCTGTTGTCTTTTATCTCTCTCTATTTTATCTTCTATCATCTCTCCAGACTCTGTCAGGCTGGTGAATGGGACTAGTCTGTGCTCAGGCAGACTGGAGGTGAAGTCCAACCTGTCTAACCAACGGTGGTCCTCAGTGTGTGAAGCTGACTTTGACCAGCAGGATGCAGAGGTGGTCTGTAGGGAGCTTGGCTGTGGGGCTCCTTCAGTCCTCCAGGGGGTGACTTATGGAGAAGTGGAGGATCCAATGTGGACCAAAGAGTTCCAGTGTGGAGGAACTGAGTCTGCTCTCCTGGACTGTAGAAGCTCAGGCTCAGATAGAAACACCTGCTCACCTGGCAAAGCTGTTGGACTCACCTGCTCAGGTAGAAGAGGAGCTGCAGCTCTGATCTGGTTCATTTCTGTTCTAATGAAACTCACGTTATTATTTTACTGACAACTCTCTTGTTTCTGTTCAGAGCCTGTCAGGTTGGTGGGAGGAGACAGTCGCTGTGCAGGAACACTGGAGCTGAAACGTCAGGGAGACTGGAGACCAGTGGATGAAAATTACTCTGTCTGGACCCTGAGGGAAGCAGCTGTTGCCTGCAAAGAGTTGGACTGTGGCTCTGCTGTTTCTGTAGAACACAGAAAGGAGTCCTCAGAAAGATCTGTGTGGAGGATCAGCTCTGAATGTGTTCAGTCTGGATCTGCTCTGAGGGAATGTGCAACATCAGATACCTACTCCTCCATCCTGGATCTCACCTGCTCAGGTAAGCCCATCAGTGACATCATCTGTGACATCATCTATGACAGTAATGTACCCAAAATGACACACACATGCACCAGCTAGAATCACAGCAGACTGTCTCAGCAGCCATGATGGAGTCTGTTGATCTGCTGCCTCAGTAAATCAGGTGCTGAATGCACCAAGATATATATCTGTATATATGAAACATACATGTCTGCTGCTTCAGGAGTCCCCTGGGCCGACCAGCAACCAGCCTGACTCCTTCTACAGCTTGAGAGCTTTCTTAGCCACTGGTTTCAACCAGCTGGTTCTTTGGTTTCCACCATAACAGGCATCAGTGACCTACTGGCCACAACTTTGAGCAGCTCAGCTCAGCCGGGGGCTGGTCAGTATCTCATCACCCACGTGGTGTCCTTCACCCTGGGAGACTCCTTAAAGGAAGAGAGTCCAGCCCCTATCCTTTTAGATTTTAGGGATCGTTTTCTGAACAGACTTTTATTCTGGGTTACAAATCTTCTCAGAAAAATAAGAAAGAATGAAAACGTCTCTGTGTGGAGAGCAAAGATTGTGGAGCAGCTGAGCAGAAGGAACAGAATAGAGAAATGTGCAGATGATGATGTTGTGTTATTGTTTGAAAACACATTAAAAATGTTCAACAATGGATAACAATTGTTAGAGTGTATTAAATGTAAATGTGATGGTAAAACTGCTGCAGTCTGTGGTGTTATAAAGATGTGTTCTGTTGTTAATGATGAACTGATGTTGGAACTGTTCTGAGTCCAGTTTGAATCACTGAGTTGTTGTTTCATGACATCTTTTTATTTTGTGTCTGGTGTCTTTTATCTCTCTCTATTTTATCTTCTATCATCTCTCCAGACTCTGTCAGGCTGGTGAATGGGACTAGTCTGTGCTCAGGCAGACTGGAGGTGAAGTCTAACCACTCTAACCAGTGGTGGTCCTCAGTGTGTGAAGCTGACTTTGACCAGCAGGATGCAGAGGTGGTCTGTAGGGAGCTTGGCTGTGGGGCTCCTTCAGTCCTCCAGGGGGTGACTTATGGAGAAGTGGAGGATCCAATGTGGACCAAAGAGTTCCAGTGTGGAGGAACTGAGTCTGCTCTCCTGGACTGTAGAAGCTCAGGCTCAGATAGAAACACCTGCTCACCTCGCAAAGCTGTTGGACTCACCTGCTCAGGTAGAAGAGGAGCTGCAGCTCTGATCTGGTTCATTTCTGTTCTAATGAAACTCACTTTATTCTTTTACTGATGACTCTCTTGTTTCTGTTCAGAGCCTGTCAGGTTGGTGGGAGGAGACAGTCGCTGTGCAGGAACACTGGAGGTGAAACAGGGAGACTGGAGACCAGTGGATTACTCTGACTGGACCCTGAAGGTAGTAGATGTTGCTTGTAAAGACCTGGACTGTGGCTCTGCTGTTTCTGTAGAACAGAGAAAGGAGTCCTCAGACAGATCTGTGTGGTGGATCAGCTCTCACTGTGTTCAGTCTGGATCTGCTCTGAGGGAGTGTGTAGCACCAGTTTTCTCTTCCTCCATCCTGGATCTCACCTGCTCAGGTAAGCCCATCAGTGACATCATCTGTGACATCATCTATGACAGTAATGTACCCACAATGACACACACATGCACCAGCTAGAATGTCAGCAGATTGTCTCAGCAGTCATGATGGAGTCTGTTGATCTGCTGTCTCAGTAAATCAGGTGCTGAATGCACCAAGATATATATCTGTATATATGAAAAAGGCTTGTCACGGTAGTCGGTTTTACCGGTGTTACATGGTGCTCAGGCACACACCAATTACATTACGTACCCACCGTACCCACCGTCGTCTTGCTTTTTCTTACAGAAATAAAACCCCTTTAGTTCATTTTGGTGTATCAGCAGCATGTTTTCAATAGATAGTCGGACGACGGACGCTACAATCTGAAAGTGAATGCATCTGCTCCGTAAGGAGTCAGCTCAGAGTAGCAGGAGTCATATTTCACACACGGTACAGAGAGAGTTGACAGACAAGACGATGGTGGAGGATTTGGTGTCGAAGCGAAAGCAAACGCACCTATTTGACAATATTTCAGATTTAAACCCAAATGCTATGAGGGAACCAAAACGTTAATGAGGTAATTGCCGCGAGGAGGACGTAGTGGTCACAGCCGGTGTGTGCAGCGCCAGGTAGACCCTTACAGCCCCTCAGCAAAAGCTCTACCGGAGAAGCGAGACACACCGCCACCCGACAGTAAAGATCAGAGTCAGCGCGCTACACATATTGACCGTCATCTTTTCTTGTAAAATGTCCAATGTAATCGGTAACACCGGTGTTGTCATTAGTTTATTAACCGGTGGGACAATTTCCTCACCGTCACATCACTAGTATGAAACATACATGTCTGCTGCTTCAGGAGTCCCCTCGGCCAACCAGCACCCAGCCTGAAAGGACTCCTTCTTCAGCTTGACAGCTTTCTAATGATGAACTCATGTTGGAACTGTTCTGAGTCCAGTTTGAATCACTGAATTGTTGTTTCATGTGTAGCGTTTACGCTCCACATGTAATTAAATAACTTGCTCTCGTAAATTATATTTGTGTATTTGTGTCTGGTGTCTTTTATCTCTCTCTATTTTATCTTCTATCATCTCTCCAGACTCTGTCAGGCTGGTGAATGAGACTAGTCTGTGCTCAGGCAGACTGGAGGTGAAGTCCAACCTGTCTAACCAATGGTGGTCCTCAGTGTGTGAAGCTAACTTTGACCAGCAGGATGCAGAGGTGGTCTGTAGGGAGCTTGGCTGTGGGGCTCCTTCAGTCCTCCAGGGGGTGACTTATGGAGAAGTGGAGGATCCAATGTGGACCAAAGAGTTCCAGTGTGGAGGAACTGAGTCTGCTCTCCTGGACTGTAGAAGCTCAGGCTCAGATAGAAACACCTGCTCACCTGGTAAAGCTGTTGGACTCACCTGCTCAGGTAGAAGAGGAGCTGCAGCTCTGATCTGGTTCATTTCTGTTCTAATGAAACTCACTTTATTCTTTTACTGATGACTCTCTTGTTTCTGTTCAGAGCCTGTCAGGTTGGTGGGAGGAGACAGTCGCTGTGCAGGAACACTGGAGCTGAAACGTCAGGGTGACTGGAGACCAGTGAGTGAAGTTTACCCTGACTGGACCCTGAAAGAAGCAGCTGCTGCCTGCAAAGAGTTGGACTGTGGCTCTGCTGTTTCTGTAGAAAAGAGAAAGGAGTCCTTATACAGATCTATGTGGAGCATCAGCTCTTACTGTGTTCAGTCTGGATCTTCTCTGAGGGAGTGTGCAACATCAACTTCCTCTAACTCCATCCTGGATCTCACCTGCTCAGGTAAACCCATCAGCGACATCATCTGTGACAGTAATGTACCCACAATGACACACACATGCACCAGCTAGAATCACAGCAGACTATGATCTATGACAGTAATGTTTCCAGTATGTTCCTTCCTCCGTCACAGTGACAGTCGGTGGTTTCCATTGGACTGAACTGTAAAGTTATCCAGGACAATGACATCCTAAAGTGTCGAGAAATGTATGGCAAGCCGTTTTAAGATTTACAGCTTGACTATCCAGAATTAGCATTAGAGATATCTACAACTATATTTGGCTAGTCATAATTACATTGTGACTAGTCAAAACAACAGTTAGAGATCCTATCCTAAATAACAGTTACAGATATCTCAAACCTCATTATGACTAGTAAGAATTGTTGTGCATGGTGTTGCTCATCAAGGCTCAAGGCTTCCTATTGGATATTGGCCCAACAAAGCATCTGAACAATGTCAGCAGAAGCTTTTGCTAACTTGGATAGTTCGGTAAAGTGTGACAGATATTCACAGATTCAAACTTCCCGGATCAATAACTCATAAGAGAAACATAGTTAAAACACAAACAACGTCTCTTTCTAACCGTAGTAAGGTAGACAACGAGCTACAACCTCATGTTAATCACAACGAGCCGTCCTCCGAGCTCTATGGCCCTGTTCAGACCTGGTATTAACATGCGTCCTCAGTGATCGCATCACAAGTGGACAGCTTTAAGTACGTCTGTTCACACCTGGTGTAAAAAAGGCCATGCCTCTGCGCATGCCTCCCCCTACTATCTCCTGTTCGTGAGCATGCGCTGTACATGTGTCACCAGTGTGAATGTCTCCTCCTCCAATCACCTGTGCCCGATCATGCGCTGGGCATGTGTCACAAGTGTGCCTGCACTGAACAGGCTCCCCAATACAGCATGGCAGAGTAAAACACAGTTAAGGAGAGGACAGTTGGACTTTTGGTGGACATTCCCTTTTTCGTGTGCGTCCATGCAAAATGTGAGTTGTGTTATGTTTAATGTATTTATATTAGACTGGCATAATAATAATTAGTAAATCTGTATTTAAGCCTTTTTCTTTGTAAAATGCCTGTGTTATTTTAGGCTCACTTTTGTTGCTAATGTTTATACACTAGTAGTTCTAATCACTCTGTACTGTTGTGTTCTTGTTGTTACAGACCACACAGAAACCATTGTTTTGTTTACTTTATCTGCTGATATAAACAGCCATTACCATACACTTGGACTGCATCTCTTATTCATCTAAAATCACACCTGAGCACTAAATAGTGTCCTGACCCGACACCCTGAAGCGTTTGCTGCCACACTTACAGATTTATAATAACACACACATTCTATCATACACCTGGCATTAGAATGCGTCTCCACATGCGTCTTCAGTGGCCACTTGTGATCCGATCTCACTTCCCCGCTCTATATGCAAATAAACAAGTAGTAAACACACGGCTAATACAGCAGCCGTTGTGACGTAATATTACATGTCAGTAGTAATATCCTACATAATTGTGAATTCTGGTACATTGTATTAACATCAAAATAAAAGGTTAACGTACCGGTGGTCCCCGGGGACCTCCGCGCTGCCAGCACCGCTGCTTCATTTCGGACGGGTGTCAGCTCCGTGCAAAGCAGCGGAACAAAAACACCACCACATCTCCGACAGTATGATAATAATGCACTTTGCGTGCCTAGTCTGATAGTCTGTAGATATGTAGCCTATAAACAAGATATATTTTAATAAAATACAGTTGTACTGACAGGATACAGTAGAGCACAGAGGCTGTTTCCATGCTGACAAGCGCCCGAGTCTGCCTGTTTATTCACCTGAGGAGTGCAGTGATCCCGCGGATCCCAGCGGGACATCAGATGAGTAAGCGGTCCTTAATGTGGCCCAGGACACATTCGCGTACACACTGCTAAAAAAATGTGGCCACATGTGGCCCAGACCACCTCTGAACGTGGTCTGAAAGATCCGATCTCAATGCGTCCTCAATGCGTCTTGAGTGTGTTCACACCTGCACTTAGAGATGTTCACTTGTGATCCGATCACTGAGGACGCATGTTAATACCAGGTCTGAACAGGGCCTATGTGCAGCCGGCTGTGAGACGAGTGGTCAGGGACCGCTGTGGATCAGATAGTTAGAAAATGACTTGAAATAGAAAGAGCTCATCATCAAGGAATTTGTGGCCAACGAGAGCTTTGTTCACTAGAGAGTTGTGGATGAAATTTACAGCTTATTGTAGATTTATTGTCTCCAGACACACTTTATAAACCCATACGGCTGCAGTGCAGCGCCATAGCATGTTTGAATAGCTTCACCCCCCCCCCTCTGACGTAATTACAGATATCTGCAAATTTCACCTCGTCAAAAATTCCTGATATCTGTAATTACATTTAGACTAACTATCTCCAGTTAGAGAAATCTACAACGTCATTCTGACTAGTCAACATTTCATTTTAGATATCTAAAAAGGACAATGTAGATATCTACAATTGAGAGGAATTAAAGATATCTTGAACTGGAATTATGACTAGTCATAATTAAATTGTAGATATCTGAAACTGGAATTACGACAAGTCATAATTCAGTTGTGGATATCTGTAATGAGAAACCCCATACACATGAATGGCAAAGTAGTTTGAATCGTACTAGTCAAAATGTAATTATGGATATCTAAAATTAGAGTTTTGCTTAGTCAAAATGTAATTACAGATATCTAGAATTAGAGTTATGACTAGGCAAAACAACGTTGCAGACATCTCTAATGAATCTCCTGTCTAGCTGTTAAATGTTAAAACAGCCTGCCATAGAAGTGGGCTTGTTTCTGAAAACTTCAAACTCTCCACAGACTGCTGAGCTTCACCTGACAGGACACACCTGTCTGTCTGTAGGCCTTTCCCATTTCCCCATTTCGAACATCCTCGATTCCTTTCCTCGCCTCCTCTCCGCTTGTCTTAGTCCCGCCCACGAGAGATGTGAGCTGAAGAGGAAGAGACGCGAGGAGAGAGGAGTTGAGGCAACAGGCATTTAACAAAATGAGACATCCTCGCCTCAGAGCCGTCATTTTAAAGCCACATCAATTAAATATGACGTGTGGCACATTGTCACGCCTCTTTGATACGTCACAGGTGTCTCTGTTCACACTTCTATTTCATTAATTTGCGTGTTATTTTAACTAAATTCACAAATCCAAATTCTTCATGACCATGTCAGACAATATATTTCCTCTATATCTGAATGTACAAACAAAAACGCTGTTAAAACATATAAACCACTGTAAGCTTTACAAGATATTATATAACTTTGATTTGTTTAATCTTTTTTATTACAACCTTTAGTCCCCATGGCGTGTTTGTAATTGTAGAATCGAGTTGTATACACAAGTGTTTTAAACTTGATAACTGCCTCAATAAAGTTGTTAAAAAAAAAAGAAAACCACGGGTGCAGATAAGACTTATGCAAAGTATACACACAGATGTATCGTCACTATTAGCTCCTTCGGCAAGCCTCCAAGCTCCTCCAGATGCAGTTTAGGAATTGGGATGTCCTTCAAGATGGAGCGCTGAGATTGATTTCCGGATCACAAGCCGGAGCATCGAGGATCGAGGAGACGAGGAGGCACAAAATCAGGTCCATTTTGTTGAACGGAGGATCAACAAAACATAGAAAAACGTTTAAACGGAAACGGTGGTGCATTGAACACTCTGTTGTGCTACGCAAATGCACTGCCTTTATAGTACGACAGGGTTTGTGCACGTCGCTGCCGATTGGGTAACACCTCTGACACACCCACCATTTCGAGGAAACACGCCGTTCAACCTGGAAACCATAGCAAACCAGTGCACACTGTTTTCAGACTGAACGTGCCCCAGCTCTCAGCCAATCATCTCTCTGTGTTTACAGACCTGCTGCTTCAGCCCAACATCTCTGGGTCCTCCTCTGTGGACGGGGTCTCTGAGGCCCAGCAGCAGGGGTTTCACGTGCTCAGGGACTCCACCTTCACCATCAGCTGCTCCATCCAGCCACAGTACCCAGGAGGCTCCTTCCAGCTCACCTTCACCTCCTCCACCTCAGATCACACCTACACCAAGCCAGCTGTCAATCACTCCGCCCACTTCCTGTTTCCTGCTGCAGAGCCCGCCCACCAAGGAAGCTACAGCTGTGTTTATCACGTCTATGTTTTTTCTCACGACTTCTTCTCTGAGAGCCGTCTGATCTCTCTCACTGTCGCAGGTAAGCTGACTGTCTCATTTCATAAGAATTTTACTTAATTTTGTACTTAAGGAATTTTCTTATTTCATAAGAATTTTACTTTTGAAGAAGTGATTTTAGATTTCAGGTTACAGTTTGTGTTTAATGGGAGATGTTGGACTCATGATGGGATGTGATGTGATGACTGTCCATGTGGTTGATCAGATCTAAGGCCTCTTATCATCAGAGCGGTCGTCCTGCCGCTGATTCTGCTGTTGGCGAACATTGGCCTTTACTTCTACTATAAGGTACTGACACACGTCTGTTGTTCAGACCACTGACTGACATGAAGCACTCAGTCTGTGTTTATTGAAGTGAAGAGAGAGGAGTGATGCAGGAAGTCACATCTGTGTGCTGTCATGTGTCTCCAGGCCACCAGAGGGCAGAAGCCGGGCAGACGGGAGAACACTGAGCCGGTTTATTATAACCTGGGTGTTCCTGCAGCTGAAGGAGGGCCGACTGAAGAGGAAGGAGCTCAGGGAGCAGAGTAGCACCTCCAAGGAGCTCATCTCACATCCAGATGGATTTATAACACACAACCCACCAACAGCTCATTTTATATGAATGTTCCCTTTAAACAAGAAGGCTGGATTTATTCAGTACATTATATACTATATTTGTCTTACTCTCAACATGAAAACCAACAATGTGTTAGTCTTTTCATACTTTCTGACTTCCTGTCAGAACGTATGTAGCCCATTGGTTCCTACTGAAGATGTAAATCTCTAAAAACACCTCACAAACATAATGTGTCATTGAAAACAAGACTTGAAAGCAGGTATACCGGAGTCCAAGCAGCCGGCGCAATTTGAAACCAAAGACACCGACAAATTGACTTAATTTTGTAATTAAGGAATTTTCTTATTTCATAAGAATTTGACTTAATTTTATTTAATTAGAGTTTTGCTTAATTTTGTACATAAGGAGTTTACTTAATTTTGCCCTTAAACAATGTACTTAATTTCTATGAGTTCTACTTACTTTTGTATTTAAGGAATTTACAAAATTTTGTACTTTGGGAATTTTCTGTTGTACATAACAAATTAACACAAATTTATAATTGAGGATTTTACTTTTACTACCTTTTTTCTAATGAAGGATTTTGCTTATTTCATAAGAATTGCGCTTAATTTTGTAATCAAGGATTTTGCAAATTTTCATAATTAAGTAATATACTTATTTTTTAAGAATTTTACTTAATTTTGTAATTAAGGAATTTTCTTATTACATTAGATTTTTACTTAATTTTATTTCAGTAGAATTTGGCACATTTTTGTACATAAGGAGTTTACTTAATTCTGCACTTAAAGAATGTACTTATTTTCTATGAATTTCTACCGAATTTTGTACTTTGGGAATTTTCTTAATGTTGTACTTCACAAAATTAACACAAATTTATAATTGAGGACTTTACTTTTACTACTTTTTGTTTTTCTAATGAAGGATTTTGCTTATTTGATAAGAATTGCACTTAATGTTGTAATCAAGGATTTTGCAAATTTTCGTAATTAAGTAATGTACTTATTTTTTAAGAAATTTACTTAATTTTGTAATTAAGGAATTTTCTTATTACATAAGATTTTTACTTAATTTTATTTCAGTAGAATTTGGCTAATTGTTGTACATAAGGAGTTAACTTAATTTTACACTTTAAAAATGTACTTAATTTCTATGAATTTCTACCGAATTTTGTACTTTGGGAATTTTCTTAATGTTGTTCTTAACAAATTTACACAAATTTATAATTGAGGATTTTACTGTGACTACTTTTTTTCTAATGAAGGATTTTGCTTATTTCATAAGAATTTCACTTAATCTTGTAATAAAGGATTTTGCAAATCATTCATGATTAAGTACTTATTTTTTAAGAATTTTACTTATTTTGTGATTAAGGAATTTTTTTATTACATAAGAATTTTACTTAATTTTATTTCAGTAGAATTTTGCTTAATTTTGTACATAAGGAATTTACTTAATTTTGCACTTAAAGAATTTACTTAATTTCTATGAATTTTACTTACTTTTGTATTTATGGAATTTACCTAATTTTTTACAAATTTACTTAACTCATAAGAATTTTCTGAATGTTGTACTTAACAAATTTACAGAAATTTGTAATTCAAGGTTTTACTTATTTTATAAGAATTTCACTTAATGTTGTAATCAAGAATTTTGCAAAAATAGATGTCATTGAAAACTAGACTTGAAAGAAGGTATACCAGAGTCCAAGCAACCGGCGCAGTTAGAAACCAAAGACACTGACAATTTTACTTAATTTTGTACATAAGGGGTTTACTTAATTTTGTACATACGGAGTTTATTTAATTTTGCACTTAAAAAAATGGACTTAATTTCTATGAATTTGACTTACTTTTGTATTTAAGGAATTTACCGAATTTTGTACTTTGGGAATTTTCTTAATGTTGTACTTAACAAATTTACAAATAAGCTGGAATAGTTATTGACTTATTAATGCAACAGGTTGCTTTATATACATAGCGCAGGTGGATATGTACAGTAAATTCATATATATATATGTCAGTATACGGTATATAAAGAACAGTGGTTTAGCTGTATTTATTTTTTATTTATTTATTAAAGGGACTATTTGTAACTTTCAGAAATGCTTGTTAACAGCGACACCTGTGGCCGTGAAAACAACAAAAGTCAGCGTCGAGCTCGCGCTTGCTCGCTTTAAATAGACATGCACGATCAACGCTCAAAACAGTGAGGCGACACACGTCAGCTAAAATCACAATATCACTCTATATTTCAGCTGCTTGGCAGTAATGTTAGCTGACCAGACGAAGGTCTCTCCATGAATCACTGCTGATCCTAGTGTTGGCTTTTCCTGCCTCAGCACAGGCTGAGGCAGCGGGGCTCCGCAGCGAGTAACTTGTCTCCGACCGCAGCCGGAGAGAGCAGGGAGACACTGGCACCCGGTCGGTAACGAGACGACAACGTTTCTCTCTGCAGAGCTCAGTCACTTCACAAGACACGGAAAACCTCCGTTGGTCTGGAGGAGCTGCAGCATTTATTTCTGCACAAACGTCCACTGTACATTCACTAGATATTCTCAGAGCTAAACTAACTCTTCTGCAGTGTGGAGTAAGCGCGCGTTCACGTCTAGAGGTGGAGCGGGGACGCGAGAACGCACGCTCTGTCTGAGTGAAGGCAAGAAGGCAAAGGTGCTGAGGCAGCGGCCACACGCGAACGCGCATATGCGAGCGCGCATGTGTCCCGACCCGGTACATTTATACGCTTAAAAAGTTACAAACAGTCCCTTTAATTTATGTGACAGGGACAATACATGTAGGCATTGTTACACTTAATTAAAGTGCAACCGATGCAATGTACAGTATATAGGACTTCTATAGCCGTAGCTAGTTTGCAGACCATGTCCCTGGTTAGGCTATTAAGAAAAAAATGAAAATACATAATACCACATGATACATAAAATCACATAATACAACATTGTACATTACAATCAATTTAGATATGTATGTTCCAAATAAATAATCAGTGATCACAGGTTTGGTTTAGTTTCAGCCAATGTTTCACCTTTTCATTAAACGTTTTCTTGTCAGGTTGTATTTTTATTTCCGTCAGTTAGGCATTCCAAAAATGTATTCCTTTTACTGACAAAGACGACTGACTGTAGGTTGTTTTGCGCTGTGCCACTCTGCAGTTACCATTTGTTGATCCCCTTGTGGCTATTCTATTGGTATTTATTGTTGTGACATATGGACAGCTGGGACGAGATTGTTCACACATTTAAAAATCAATTTGATAAAAGAAAACATGACAAAACTATCAAAACTGAGCAGCTTATACTTTTTCAGAATTATACAGTGGTGCCATTTCATTTGTTTTTGATCCATTATTTTCAGTACTTGTTTATATAGCGATGCAACAGGTTTGACAGTTGACTGTGAAGCCTGGCTCCATACAGTAAGACAATAAGACAAGTGTGAAAATATCATGGCATGCATAAACAGTTGAGCTTCCGTAAGCGGTATGTATTGTATCATTATCTTTACTGTCTTGCATAACTTTTTAACATGTTTATCAAATTTGAGTTGTGACACCTAGAAATTTAAAATCACTGACTTCCTTTATTAACTAAATTTTTGATTGTAAGCTTATCTTGTGCTTTCCTTCTAATGGATAAACACATTGACACAGTCTTCTTAAGATTCAAGGTTAAATGGATATTTTTGAGCCATTGTGATACACCCTCCATTTCATTAGTTAATGTCTCTGCTTCTACACAAGTGGTTTTAGCTGACATGTAAATGACTGTGTCATCAGCGTACATTTGACATCCAGCTGTTTTGCAGCATGATGGCAAGTCATTTATATTTAGGCTGAAAAGCAGCGGGCCCAAGATTGAGCCTTGTGGAATACCCATTCTGGATTGTTGGGGGATCGAATATTTATCATTAACTTTAAAACGTTGCTCTCTACATTCAAGATATGATTCAAACCAGCTAGTTGTTGCTCTGAAAAATTAAAGGTACAAAGTTTGTTCAGAAGTATGTTATGGTTCAGGTTATCAAAGGCCTTTTTAAAGGTCTAAAAACACATACTATACTCAGATTTTTTTTCGACATACTATACTATGACTTTTTTATTTTTTCAACATACTACACTATGACTTTTTTTTCAACATACTACACTATGACTTTTTTTTCAACATACTATACTATGACTTTTTTTCGAAATACTATGCAATGCTTCTATGACACGGTGGTGGCATCATTTGCTTTTTATGGAGTGGTCTGCTGGGGCAGCAGCATCTCAGCTATGGATAGGAAGAGACTCTACAGAGTAATCAGGAAGGCCAGCTCTGTCCCGGGATGCCCTCTCGACACAGTGGAGGTGGTGGGAGAGAGGAGGATGATGGCTAAGCTGTCATCCATGATGGAGAATGACTCCCACCCCATGCAGGACACCATCTCAGCACTGGAGAGCTCCTTCAGCGACAGGCTGCTCCACCCAAAGTGTGTGAAGGAGCGCTATTGCAGGTCCTTCCTTCCTGCAGCTGTCAGACTCCACAACCAGCACTGCTCCCAGTAGAACACTTACAGTTACACACCAAATACTAACAATAAGCGCACAATACTGTATACTGACTGTGCAATATCATCAATACTCAGGTATAATTCATACTGTACAATATTTTCAGGTGGAATTTCATTTCATTCTCACTGTGCAATATAATTTTCCACTTGTGCAATTTTTTAATAGTCTGTTTTTTGTCAATACTGTATATACTGCTCCTATTTTTATACTTCCTTCTATTTAAATGGTTCATATTTTGTTACACTTTGTTTAGCTCTTTCTTCGCTGTTAGCTGATGCTTCTTGTTTTTTGCACTATCCCCTTTGCTGCTGTACACTGCAAATTTCCCCACTGTGGGACTAATAAAGGAATACCTGATCTTATCTTATCTTATCTTAATGACTTTTTTTTTGACATACCATACTATGACTTTCTTTTATTTTCTTTGACATACTATAGTATGACTAATTTTGACACACTATACTATGACTTTTTTTGACATACCATTCACTTTTTTTTATTTTTTTTCAACATACTATACTATGACTTTTTTTGACAGACCATATTATGACTTTTTTATTTTTTTCAAAATACTATGCTATGACTAATTTTCGACATACTATACTATGACTTTTTTTAAATACTTTACTGTGACTTTTTTTGTCAACACACTATATTATGAATTTTTTTGACCTATCATACTATGACTTTCTTTTATTTTTTCAACATAATATACTATGACTTTTTTTGACATACTGAAACAATCTCTCAAATTTGTGATGTAATCGGGTATAAAGTGTGGAGCTGCTCCATAGGCAATAAATGAGGGACTGATTTTGTGTTCATTTTCTTTTTATACCCAAAGAGCTTTATTCTATTGTAGTGTTTTTAGTTGTGAAACAGGAAATGTTTCCATATACTCAGAACATCCCCCTGGATGCTCTCAGTGTCATCTAGAACATCTCTCCCAATTCATTATCTATGGAGCAGCTCCACACTTTATACCCCTGTGACATCACAAGTTTAGCACTCTATTTTTTTAGATTTGGGAGAGAGTTGTTCATGTTAACTAATCTTTTTTGGACTTTCTTAGAGCATAGGAATAACATGTATGAATTTTTAAAATGGGCGTAGCTCCCCTTTAAACCTAATGTTGTAATTCCCTTCTGTGACCATTTGAGGGCAGTACATGGTCATCACAACCGTTCACTTCACCAGCCACAATAAACACCGAAATACTTTTGCATCCACTTTCAAAGTAAAACAATTCAAATATACAGCGGCGATTCCGATATGCTGTCCACTCCAGCTGGGGATGGACAGAACATTCACAATAAAAGCCCGGACATGTTTTATTAGAATAAATGTATTGTCAGTTTGTTCTAGATAAAAGACAATAATTCCAACTGAGTGGCTTTATAGCAGCTGATAGCCTGTAGAGGGACAGCAGCATACAGTCATCTATTGATAAATGTGTAGTGCATCCAAGTGTTTTGACAGACCAAGAGTAGTTTAATTTTTCAATGTTGGGACATGAGCCTGTGCAAACGAATGCAGTCTAATAAAACAGTCAGTCCTGTAATAAATCCTACCTTCACGAAGGTTCTAATGTTCAGTTTTTGTTCATTCTGTTTTAGAGAGGTGTCAGCTGTTATAATGGTTTGTGAAGGAAGGATTTATTGCAGGACTGTTGTATTAAGGCTGCATTAGTCTTAGCTAAGTGTACCTAATACACTGGTGTAGATTCAGTGTTTTAAATTATTGTCCCATTATGTTGGTATTTTATCCAGTTAAATGTAGTATTTTTACCTTTCATATACACGCCAGTGGTTAATTAGAATACAAATGAATGACATTTCCAGACTTCATCCACAGATAAAGTGTCATATATAATTCTGCAGGCTCATGTCCCATCATTGAAAAAATGGAACTACTCTTGGTCTGTCAAAACACTTGGATGCATTACACATTTATCAATAGATGACTGTATGCTGCTGTCCCTCTACAGACTATTATATCAGCTGCTATAAAGCCACTCAATTGGAATTATTGTCTTTTATCTAGAACAAACTGACAATACATTTATTCTAATAAAACATGTCCATGCTATCATTGTGAATGTTCTGTTCATCCCCAGCTGGAGTGGACAGCATATCGGAATCAGCGCTGTATATTTGTATTGTTTTACTTTGAAAGTGGAAGTAAAAGTATTTCGGTGTTTATTGTGGCTGGTGAAGTGAACGGTTGTGATGAGCGTGTACTGCCCTCAAATGGTCACAGAAGGGAATTACAACATCAGGTTTAAAGGGGAGCTACGCCCATTTCCAAAATTCATACATGTTATTCCTATGGTCTAAGAAAGTCCAAAAAATATTAGTAAACATGAACAACTTGACTTACATTAAGTTCCAACTGTGACCCCAGGTTAGTATAGTATAATTACTATAGTATTTTGAAAAAAATAAAATGTGAAAAAAAAGTCATAGTATAGTATGTAAAAAATCTGACATAGCATAGTATTTTGAAAAAAGTAAAATAAAGTCTTAGTATGGTATGTATAAAAAAAGTCATAATATAGTATGTTGATAAAATAAAAGTCATTGCATAATATTTCGAAAAAAAGTCATAGTATGGTATGTCGAAAAAATAAAAAAATTAGAGTATAGTATGTCGAAAAAATTAAAAAAAACGTATAGTATAGTATGTCGAAAAAAGTCATCGTATAGTATGTCGAAAAAAAATCAGAGTAAAGTATGTCATAAAAAGTTGACTGCTTTCAAGTCAAGTCTAGTTTTCAATGACACCTATTTTTGCAAAATTCTTGATTACAACATTAAGTGAAATTCTTATAAAATAAGTATAACCTTGAATTACAAATTTCTGTAAATTTGTTAAGTACAACATTCAGAAAATTCTTATGAGTTAAGTAAATTCGTAAAAAATTAGGTAAATTCCATTAATACAAAGGTAAGTAAAATTCATAGAAATTAAGTAAATTCCTTATGTACAAAATTAAGCAAAATTCTTTTAAATAAAGAAAATTCCTCAATTATAAAAAGCTAGTTCCTTAACTACAAGATGAATCAAAATTCTTGAGTACAAAAATAATCCAAATTCTACTGAAATAAAATTAAGTAAAATTCTTATGTAATAAGAAAATTCCTTAATCACAAAATAAGTAAAATTCTTAAAAAAAATAAGTACTTAATCATGAATGATTTGCAAAATCCTTTATTACAAGATTAAGTGAAATTCTTAAGAAATAAGCAAAATTCTTCATTAGAAAAAAGTATTAACAGTAAAATCCTCAATTATACATTTGTGTAAATTTGTTAAGTACAACATTAAGAAAATTCCCAAAGTACAAAATTCGGTGGACATTCATAGAAATTAAGTACATTGTTTAAGTGCAAAATTAAGAATACTCCTTATGTACAAAAATGAGCCAAATTCTACTGAAACAAAATTAAGTAAAATTCTTAAAAAAATAAGTGCATTACTTAATTATGAAAATGTTCGAAATCCTTGATTACAACATTAGGTGCAATTCTTATAAAATAAGCAAAATCCTTCATTAGAAAAACAAAAAGTAGTAAAAGTAAAATCTTCAATTATAAATTTGTGTTAATTTGTTATGTACAACAGAAAATTCCCAAAGTACAAAATTTGGTAAATTCCTTAAATACAAAAGTAAGTAAAACTCAGAAATTAAGTACATTGTTTAAGTGCAAAATTAAGTAAACTCCTTATGTACAAAATTAAGCAAAATTCTAATTAAATAAAATTAAGTCAAATTCTTATGAAACAAGAAAATTCCTTAATTACAAAATTAAGTCAATTTGTCGGTGTCTTTGGTTTCAAATTTCGCCGGCTGCTTGGACTGGTATACCTGCTTTCAAGTTTAGTTTTCACTCTATGTTTGTGAGGTGTTTTTAGAGATTTACATCTTCGGTAGGAACCAATGGGCTACATATGTTCTGACAGGAAGTCAGAAAGTATGAAAAGACTAACACATTGTTGGTTTTCATGTTGAGAGTAAGACAAATATAGTATATAATGTATTGAATAAATCCAGCCTTCTTGTTTAAAGGGAACATTCATATAAAATGAGCTGTTGGTGGGTTGTGTGTTATAAATCCATCTGGATGTGAGATGAGCTCCTTGGAGGTGCTACTCTGCTCCCTGAGCTCCTTCCTCTTCAGTCGGCCCTCCTTCAGCTGCAGGAACACCCAGGTTATAATAAACCGGCTCAGTGTTCTCCCGTCTGCCCGGCTTCTGCCCTCTGGTGGCCTGGAGACACATGACAGCACATAGATGTGACTTCCTGCATCACTCCTCTCTCTTCACTTCAATAAACACAGACTGAGTGCTTCATGTCAGTCAGTGGTCTGAACAACAGACGTGTGTCAGTACCTTATAGTAGAAGTAAAGGCCAATGTTCGCCAACAGCAGAATCAGCGGCAGGACGACCGCTCTGATGATAAAAGGCCTTAGATCTGATCAAACACATGGACAGTCATCACATCACATCACATCATGAGTCCAACATCTCCCATTAAACACAAACTGTAGTGACCTGAAATCTAAAATCACTTCTTCAAAAGTAAAATTCTTATGAAATAAGAAAATTCCTTAAGTACAAAATGAAGTAAAGTTCTTATGAAATGAGACAGTCAGCTTACCTGTGACAGTGAGAGAGATCAGACGGCTCTCAGAGAACAAGGCATGAGAAAAAACATAGACGTGATAAACACAGCTGTAGTTTCCTTGGTGGGCGGGCTCTGCAGCAGGAAACAGGAAGTGGGCGGAGTGATTGACAGCTGGCTTGGTGTAGTTGAGTGCTGAGGTGGAGGAGGTGAAGGTGAGCTGGAAGGAGCCTCCTGGGTACTGTGGCTGGGTGGAGCAGCTGATGGTGAAGGTGGAGCCCCTGAGCACGTGAAACCCCTGCTGCTGGGCCTCGGAGACCCCGTCCACAGAGGAGGACGCAGAGATGTTGGGCTGAAGCAGCAGGTCTGTAAACACAGAGAGATGATTGGCTGAGAGCTGGGGCACGTTCAGTCTGAAAACAGTGTGCACTGGTTTGCTACGGTTTCCGGGTTGAACAGCGTGTTTCCTCGAAATGGTGGGTGTGTCAGAGGTGTTACCCAATCAGCAGCGACGTGCACAAACCCTGTCGTACTATAAAGGCAGTGCATTTGCGTAGCACAACAGAGTGTTCAATGCACCACCGTTTCTGTTTAGACGTTTTTCTATGTTTTGTTGATCCTCCGTTCAACAAAATGGACCTGATTTTGTGCCTCCTCGTCTCCTCGATCCTCGATGCTCCGGCTTGTGATCCTGAAATCAATCTCAGCGCTCCATCTTGAAGGACATCCCAATTCCTAAACTGCATCTGGAGGAGCTTGGAGGCTTGCCGAAGGAGCTAATAGCGACGATACATCTGTGTGTATACTTTGCGTAAGTCTTCTCGGCACACGTGTTTTTTTGTTTTTTTTAACAACTTTATTGAGGCAGTTATCAAGTTTAAAACACTTGTGTATACAGCTCGAGTCTACAATTACAAACACGCCAGGGGGACTAAAGGTTGTAATAAAAAAGATTAAACAAATCAAAGTTATATAATATCTTGTAAAGCTTACAGTGGTTTATATGTTTTAACAGCGTTTTTGTTTGTACATTCAGATATAGAGGAAATATATTGTCTGACATGGTCATGAAGAATTTGGATTTGTGAATTTAGTTAAAATAACACGCAAATTAATGAAATAGAAGTGCGAACAGAGACACCTGTGACGTATCAAAGAGGCGTGACAATGTGCAACACGTCATATTTAATTGATGTGGCTTTAAAATGACGGCTCCGAGGCGAGGATGTCTCATTTTGTTAAATGCCTGTTGCCTCAACTCCTCTCTCCTCGAGTCTCTTCCTCTTCAGCTCACATCTCTTGTGGGCGGGACTAAGACAAGCGGAGAGGAGGCAAGGAAAGGAATCGAGGATGTTCGAAATGGGGAAATGGGAAAGGCCTACAGACAGACAGGTGTGTCCTGTCAGGTGAAGCTCAGCAGTCTGTGGAGAGTTTGAAGTTTTCAGAAACAAGCCCACTTCTATGGCAAGCTGTTTTAACATTTAACAGCTAGACAGGAGATTCATTAGAGATGTCTGCAACGTTGTTTTGCCTAGTCATAACTCTAATTCTAGACATCTGTAATTACATTTTGACTAGGCAAAACTGTAATTTTAGATATCCATAATTACATTTTGACTAGTACGATTCAAACTACTTTGCCATTCATGTGTATGGGGCTTCTCATTACAGATATCCACAACTGAATTATGACTTGTCGTAATTCCAGTTTCAGATATCTACAATTTAATTATGACTAGTCATAATTACAGTTCAAGATATCTTTAATTCCTCTCAATTGTAGATATCTACATTGTCCTTTTTAGATATCTAAAATGAAATGTTGACTAGTCAGAATGACGTTGTAGATTTCTCTAACTGGAGTTAGTTAGTCTAAATGTAATTACAGATATCAGGAATTTTTGACGAGGTGAAATGACGTTGCAGATATCTGTAATTATGTCAGAAGGGGGGGGGGGGCGGGAGGTGAAGCTATTCAAACATGCTATGGCGCTGCACTGCAGTCGTATGGGTTTATAAAGTGTGTCTGGAGACAATAAATCTACAATAAGCTGTAAATTTCATCCACAACTCTCTAGTGAACAAAGCTCTCATTGGCCACAGATTCCTTGATGATGAGCTCTTTCCATTTCATGTCATTTTCTAACTATCTGATCCACAGCGGTCCCTGACCACTCGTCTCACAGCCGGCTGCACATAGGCCCTGTTCAGACCTGGTATTAACATGCGTCCTCAGTGATCGGATCACAAGTGGACAGCTCTAAGTACAGGTGTGAACACACTCAAGACGCATTGAGGACGCATTGAGATCGGATCTTTCAGACCACATTCAGAGGTGGTCTGGGCCACATATGGCCACATTCTTTTAGCAGTGTGTACGTGAATGTGTCCTGGGCCACATTAAGGACCGCTTACTGATCTGATGTCCCGCTGGGATCCGCGGGATCACTGCACTCCTCAGGTGAATAAACAGGCAGACTCGGGCGCTTGTCAGCTTGGAAACGGCCTCTGTGCTCTACTGTATCCTGTCAGTACAACTGTATTTTATTAAAATATATCTTGTTTATAGGCTACATATCTACAGACTATCAGACTAGGCACGCAAAGTGCATTATTATCATACTGTCGGAGATGTGGCGGTGTTTTTGTTCCGCTGCTTTGCACGGAGCTGATACCCGTCCGAAATGAAGCAGCGGTGCTGGCGGCGCGGAGGTCCCCGGGGACCACCGGTACAATAACCTTTTATTTTGATGTTAATACAATGTACCACAATTCACGAATATGTAGGATATTACTACTGACATTCATGTAATATTACGTCACAACGGCTGCTGTATTAGCCGTGTGTTTACTACTTGTTTATTTGCATATAGAGCGGGGAAGTGAGATCGGATCACAAGTGGCCACTGAAGACGCATGTGGAGACGCATTCTAATGCCAGGTGTGAACAGACGTACTTAAAGCTATCCACTTGTGATGCGATCACCGAGGACGCATGTTAATACCAGGTCTGAACAGGGCCATAGAGACCAATGTTATGTGTCCAGCTCGGAGGACGGCTCGTTGTGATTACAATGAGGTCGTAGCTCGTTGTCTACCTTACTACGGTTAGAAAGAGACGTTGTTTGTATTTTAACAACGTTTCTCTTATGAGTTATTGATCCGGGAAGTTTGAATCTGTGAATGTCTGTCACACTTTACCGAACTATCCAAGTTAGCAAAAGCTTCTGCTGACACTGTTCAGATGCTTTGTTGGGCCAATATCGTGAGCCTGAACCTTAATGAGCAACATCATGCACAACAATTCTTACTAGTAGTAACGAGGTTTGAGATATCTGTAACTGTTATTTAGGATCGACAGAACTGAATTACAGACATCTCTAACTGTTGTTTTGACTAGTCACAATGTAATTATGACTAGTCAAAATGTAGTTGTAGATATCTCTAATGTTAATTCTGGATAGTCAAGCTGAGCTATTAAATGTTAAAACGGCTTGCCATACACTTTTCTACACTTTAGGATGTCATTGTCCTGGATAACTTTACAGTTCAGTCCAATGGAAACCATAACCACCGACTGTCACTGTGACGGAGGAAGGAACATACTGGAAACATTACTTTCATAGATCATAGTCTGCTGTGATTCTAGCTGGTGCATGTGTGTGTCATTGTGGGTACATTACTGTCATAGATGATGTCACAGATGATGTCACTGATGGGCTTACCTGAGCAGGTGAGATTCAGGATGGAGTTAGAGAAATCTGATGTTACACACTCCCTCAGAGCAGATCCAGACTGAACACAGTCAGAGCTGATCCACCACACAGATCTGTATAAGGACTCCTTTCTACTTTCTACAGAAACAGCAGAGCCACAGTCCAACTCTTTGCAGGCAACATCTGCTTCCTTCAGGGTCCAGTCAGAGTAACCTTTACCCACTGGTCTCCAGTCTCCCTGACGTTTCAGCTCCAGTGTTCCTGCACAGCGACTGTCTCCTCCCACCAACCTGACAGGCTCTGAACAGAAACAAGAGAGTCGTCAGTAAAAGAATAAAGTGAGTTTCATTAGAACAGAAATGAACCAGATCAGAGCTGCAGCTCCTCTTCTACCTGAGCAGGTGAGTCCAACAGCTTTGCCAGGTGAGCAGGTGTTTCTATCTGAGCCTGAGCTTCTACAGTCCAGGAGAGCAGACTCATTTCCTCCACACTGGAACTCTTTGGTCCACATTGGATCCTCCACTTCTCCATAAGTCACCCCCTGGAGGACTGAAGGAGCCCCACAGCCAAGCTCCCTACAGACCACCTCTGCATCCTGCTGGTCAAAGTCAGCTTCACACACTGAGGACCACCACTGGTTAGAGTGGTTGGACTTCACCTCCAGTCTGCCTGAGCACAGACTAGTCCCATTCACCAGCCTGACAGAGTCTGGAGAGATGATAGAAGATAAAATAGAGAGAGATAAAAGACACCAGACACAAAATAAAAAGATGTCATGAAACAACAATTCAGTGATTCCAACTGGACTCAGAACAGTTCCAACATGAGTTCATCATTAACAACAGAACACATCTTTATAACACCACAGACTGCAGCAGTTTTACCATCACATTTACATTTAATACACTCTAACAATTGTTATCCATTGTTGAACATTTTTAATGTGTTTTTAAACAATAACACAACATCATCATCTGCACATTTCTCTATTCTGTTCCTTCTGCTCAGCTGCTCCACAATCTTTGCTCTCCACACAGAGACGTTTTCGTTCTTTCTAATTTTTCTGAGAAGATCTGTAACCCAGAATAAAAATCTGTTCTGAAAACAATCCCTAAAATCTAAAAAGGATAGGGGCTGGACTCTCTTCCTTTAAAGAGTCTCCCAGGGTGAAGGACACCACGTGGGTGATGAGATACTGACCAGCCCCCGGCTGAGCTGAGCTGCTCAAAGTTGTGGCCAGTAGGTCACTGGTGCCTGTTATGGTGGAAACCAAAGAACCAGCTGGTTGAAACCAGTGACTAAGAAAGCTGTCAAACTGAAGAAGGAGTCAGGCTGGTTGCTGGTCGGCCCAGGGGACTCCTGAAGCAGCAGACATGTATGTTTCATATATACAGATATATATCTTGGTGCATTCAGCACCTGATTTACTGATACAGCAGATCAACAGACTCCATCATAGCTGCTGGAGACAGTCTGCTGTGCATCTAGCTGGTGCATGTGTGTGTCATTGTGGGTACATTACTGTCATAGATGATGTCGCTGATGATGTCACTGATGGGCTTACCTGAGCAGGTGAGATCCAGGATGGAGGAAGAGGAGCCTGATGTTGCACACTCCCTCAGAGCAGATCCAGACTGAAAATAGTCAGACCAGATCCTCCACACAGATCTTTCTGAGGACTCCTCTCTCTTTTCTACAGAAACAGCAGAGCCACAGTCCAACTCTTTGCAGGCAGCAGCTGCTTCCTTCAGGGTCCAGTCAGAGTAAACTTCACCCACTGGTCTCCAGTCTCCCTGATGTTTCACCTCCAGTGTTCCTGCACAGCGACTGTCTCCTCCCACCAACCTGACAGGCTCTGAACAGAAACAAGAGAGTCCTCAGTAAAAGAATAAAGTGAGTTTCATTAGAACAGAAATGAACCAGATCAGAGCTGCAGCTCCTCTTCTACCTGAGCAGGTGAGTCCAACAGCTTTGCCAGGTGAGCAGGTGTTTCTATCTGAGCCTGAGCTGCTACAGTCCAGGAGAGCAGACTCAGTTCCTCCACACTGGAACTCTTTGGTCCACATTGGATCCTCCACTTCTCCATAAGTCACCCCCTGGAGGACTGAAGGAGCCCCACAGCCAAGCTCCCTACAGACCACCTCTGCATCCTGCTGGTCAAAGTCAGCTTCACACACTGAGGACCACCACTGGTTAGAGTGGTTGGACTTCACCTCCAGTCTGCCTGAGCACAGACTAGTCCCATCCACCAGCCTGACAGAGTCTGGAGAGATGATAGAAGATAAAATAGAGAGAGATAAAAGAAACCAGACACAAAATAAAAAGATGTCATGTGTAGAGAGATTGGTGCGTGCTACTCTTGAAAAGCATCTTATCTCATCTTGCATCTACTGGGAAGAGAAAAACACATTCTTGAGTTCAGGAAGATTTGGTCACTGACAGATGTTTTAGTTAGAAAGAAGGAACAAGTTGTTTTCTTAAGACAACGTAAACTCTGCAATCGACCATCGAGTGTCGATTTTGACATTATCCAGGGAAGATAATAAAGTTTTATGACTCTGGGAGAATCCTCTCTCGCTCAAATCAACAAAAACTGTTAACTCTTTGATGACCTCAAAGGATTCTCTTGGTCAGAACCCTCCCCACACACACACTCCCCTAGCATCTGGAATTCCATAGTTGCCTAGGTCTTGACCTTTCGGTGACCTTGAGAGTAAACGAATCTGCATGGAACAACATTGCCACCTGGCAGGTATCGGGAGGTAATAGGATAACTAATTGAATGTAACGTTTGTTATAAGTTTAGTAAAACTGATTTTAAGATTGGTAATGTTTATTACTGAATATGTTGTTGTATAATCATTAATGGTATTGTAATACGTTTTTAATGTTTTATCAGTTATGATCAATAGATGTAATATCTTAAGTTGAAAGTTGTTGAGATGATTAATAACTTGACTTAGAATTCAATTTTGATACTAATGTTTGATCAGAATATTAGTGAATATAGCTTTTTGATATGTGTCTGTTTCGTGCAAATTAAGGAACTCTAAAATTAGTGAGGAGGGAACTTTGATTTTGCGCGTGTAAGATTTATTCAGTGATAGAAATTGAGTTGCTGAATGAGAGGGCTTCGACCCCTTCCCTCCTCTACCTCCGTAAGGGGGGTTAAAGAAAAGATGACACAGAGTCAAACAGATCACTTGGGGAGATCGCTTCAGCAGTTCGCTTGGAAAGTTTGCTCCAAAAGGAGTGGGGGGTAACTCCCTCAAACTTCTCCGTTTAACACACACATTTCCATTGTGTGTTTCATTTCTACTTCATGTTAATTTTTCTTAGTCAAGTGACTTCTAAAGGACAGCATTTTTAAATATCTTTTGTTTACCTTGCGTGATTTAAATGATAAATGTCCGGCCGGCATTTCAAGTTTTGTCCGTGAAATAGATAAACTCTCAAAACTTTCAGAAGATCGTCTGACATCAAGCTTTTGTATTTTTCGACGAACTATCAGCCAATCCACTCAAAGATCCAACTTTTACTGTTATGACAAGAAAGTTGAAGAAGACTTCCCAGCGTAGGTATCTGAGGGCTGAGTAAGCTACTGAGGTTCCCTCTCCACCTAACGGGTAGGAGGAGATCCACACAGAGAGTGTGCAAAGAAAACCACTTGGACCCAAACAGAACCAACAGCAGCGAGAAGTAAGAGTATCCTGATGGCTTTTGATCAAGAGTTGTTTGTCAGACGTATTTTCTATGTCTCTTAATCTTCCAAATTAATAATTGCAACTTTTATAGCTTCAAGAGAGAATAGAGATCAGAAATTCCACCCATCCATCTTCAACCGCTTATCCGGGGTCGGGTCGCGGGGGCAACAGCTCCAGCAGGGGACCCCAAATCTTCCCTTTCCCGGGCCACATTAACCAGCTCTGACTGGGGGATCCAGAGGCGTTCCCAGGCCAGTGTGGAGATATAATCTCTCCACCTAGTCCTGTGTCTTCCCCGTGGTCTCCTCCCAGCTGGTCGTGCCTGGAACACCTCCCTAGAGTGGCGCCCAGGGGGCATCCGTACTAGATGCCCGAACCACCTCAGCTGGCTCCTTTCGACGCAAAGGAGCAGCGGCTCTACTCCGAGTCCCTCACGGATGACTGAGCTTCTCACCCTATCTCTAAGGGAGACGCCAGCCACCCTCCTGAGAAAACCCATTTCGGCTTCTTGTACCCGCGATCTAGTTCTTTGGGTCCTGACCCAGCCCTCATGACCATAGGTGAGAGTAGGAACGAAGATTGACCGATAGATCGAGAGCTTTGCCTTCCGGCTCAGCTCTCTTTTCGGCACAACGGTGCGGTAAAGCGAATGCAATACCGCCCCCGCTGCTCCGATTCTCCGGCCAGTCTCACGTTCCATAGTCCCATCACTCACGAACAAGACCCCGAGGTACTTGAACTCCTTCACTTGGGGTAAGGACTCATTCCCTACCTGGAGATCAGAAATTCCCTCAACACTAAAAGTTCCAATCAGTTGCTTGTGTCATTGAATTTCCATTTCATTCATTCATTAATTACCAGTGTTAATTATTGTATATTCATCACTTCATTTATTCAATTATCACGATTTATGGTAAATAAATGTTTCACTTTATCACTACGTCGTGGTCTGTGTGTGTATTTCAGAGTGGAAGCATAGATCAATGACTTCAGAATTTACACTTTAGATTGAAGACTGGTCAATGATCGATGATCAATACTTATATTAAAAACAGTTTCCTCTTTTTCTATAAAAATTGGTGATGCCCCGAACTTTATTTTATTTTATTTTAATATAATTTACGAGAGCAAGTTATTTAATTACATGTGGAGCGTAAACGCTACACATGAAACAACAATTCAGTGGTTCAAACTGGACTCAGAACAGTTCCAACATGAGTTCATCATTAGAAAGCTGTCAAGCTGAAGAAGGAGTCCTCTCAGGCTGGTTGCTGGTTGGCTGAGGGGACTCCTGAAGCAGCAGACATGTATGTTTCATACTAGTGATGTGACGGTGAGGAAATTTTCCCACCGGTTAATAAACTAATGACAACACCGGTGTTACCGATTACACTGGACATTTTACAAGAAAAGATGACGGTCAATATGTGTAGCGCGCTGACTCTGATCTTTACTGTCGGGTGGCGGTGTGTTTCGCCTCTCCGGTAGAGCTTTTGCTAGCTTTTGCTTTTGCTTTTGTAGAGCCTTGCTTTTTTTTACTGAAATAAAACCCCTTCAGTTAATTTTGGCGTATCAGTAGCGTGCTATCAATAGAGAGTCGGACGACGGACGCTACGATCTGAAAGTAAAAGTGAATGCATCTGCTCCGTAAGGAGTCAGCTCAGAGTAGCAGGAGTCATATTTCACATATTGAGGGGCTGTAGGGGTCTACCTGGCGCCGCACACACCGGCTGTGACCGCTACGTCCTCCTCGTAGTGATTACCTCATTAACGTTTTGGGTTTAAATCTGAAATATTGTCAAATAGGTGCGTTTGCTTTTCGCTTCGACACCAAATCCTTCGCCATCGTCTTGTCTGTCAACTCTCTCTCTGTACCGTGTGTGTGAAATATGACTCCTGCTACTCTGAGCTGACTCCTTACAGAGCAGATGCATTCACTTTTACTTTCAGATCGTAGCGTCCGTCGTCCGACTCTCTATTGATAGCACGCTACTGATACGCCAAAATTAACTGAAGGGGTTTTATTTCAGTAAAAAAAAGCAAGGCGACGGTGGGGACGGTGGGTACGTAATGTAATCAGTGTGTGCCTGAGCAATGTTTAACACCGGTAAAACCGACTACCGTGACAAGCCTTTTTCATATATACAGATATATATCTTGGTGCATTCTGCACCTGATTTACTGATACAGCAGATCAACAGACTCCATCATGGCGGCTGGAGATAGTCTGCTGTGATTCTAGCTGGTGCATGTGTGTGTCATTGTGGCAACATTACTGTCATAGATGATGTCACAGATGATGTCACTGATGGGCTTACCTAAGCAGGTGAAATCCAGGATGGAAGAAGAGGTATCTGGTGTTACACACTCCCTCAGAGCAGATCCAGACTGAAGACAGTCCGAGCTGATCCTCCACACAGATCTTTCTGAGGACTCCTTTCTCTCTTCTACAGAAACAGCAGAGCCACAGTCCAACTCTTTGCAGGCGACATCTGCTTCCTTCAGGGTCCAGTAAGAGTATAAGTCACTCACTGGTCTCCAGTCTCCCTGATGTTTCACCTCCAGTGTTCCTGCACAGCGACTGTCTCCTCCCACCAACCTGACAGGCTCTGAACAGAAACAAGAGAGTCATCAGTAAAAGAATAAAGTGAGTTTCATTAGAACAGAAATGAACCAGATCAGAGCTGCAGCTCCTCTTCTACCTGAGCAGGTGAGTCCAACAGCTTTGCCAGGTGAGCAGGTGTTTCTATCTGAGCCTGAGCTTCTACAGTCCAGGAGAACAGACTCAGTTCCTCCACACTGGAACTCTTTGGTCCACATTGGATCCTCTACTTCTCCATAAGTCACCCCCTGGAGGACTGAAGGAGCCCCACAGCCAAGCTCCCTACAGACCACCTCTGCATCCTGCTGGTCAAAGTCAGCTTCACACACTGAGGACCACCAATGGTTAGAGTGGTTAGACTTCACCTCCAGTCTGCCTGAGCACAGACTAGTCCCATTCACCAGCCTGACAGAGTCTGGAGAGATGATAGAAGATAAAATAGAGAGAGATAAAAGACACCAGACACAAAATAAAAAGATGTCATGAAACAACAATTCAGTGATTCCAACTGGACTCAGAACAGTTCCAACATGAGTTCATCATTAACAACAGAACACATCTTTATAACACCACAGACTGCAGCAGTTTTACCATCACATTTACATTTAATACACTCTAACAATTGTTATCCATTGTTGAACATTTTTAATGTGTTTTCAAACAATAACACAACATCATCATCTGCACATTTCTCTATTCTGTTCCTTCTGCTCAGCTGCTCCACAATCTTTGCTCTCCACACAGAGATGTTTTCATTCTTTCTTTTTTTTTCTGAGAAGATCTGTAACCCAGAATAAAAATCTGTTCAGAAAACAATCCCTAAAATCTAAAAGGATAGGGGCTGGACTCTCTTCTTTTAAGGAGTCTCCCAGGGTGAAGGACACCACGTGGGTGATGAGATACTGACCAGCCCCCGGCTGAGCTGAGCTGCTCAAAGTTGTGGCCAGTAGGTCACTGGTGCCTGTTATGGTGGAAACCAAAGAACCAGCTGGTTGAAATCAGTGGCTAAGAAAGCTGGCAAGCTGAAGGAGGAGTCAGGCTGGTTGCTGGTCGGCCCAGGGGACTCCTGAAGCAGCAGACATGTATGTTTCATATATACAGATATTTATCTTGGTGCATTCAGCACCTGATTTACTGAGGCAGCAGATCAACAGACTCCATCATGGCTGCTGAGACAGTCTGCTGTGATTCTAGCTGGTGCATGTGTATGTCATTTTGGGTACATTACTGTCATAAATGGTGTCACTGATGATGTCACTGATGGGCTTACCTGAGCAGGTGAGATCCAGGATGGAGGAAGAGAAACCTGGTGTTACACACTCCCTCAGAGCAGATCCAGACTGAACACAGTAAGAGTTCATCCTCCACACAGATCTGTATGAGGACTCCTTTCTCTGTTCTACAGAAACAGCAGAGCCACAGTCCAACTCTTTGCAGGCAGCAGCTGCTTCCTTCAGGTTCCAGCCAGAGGAAAGGTAACCTTTACCCACTGGTCTCCAGTCTCCCCGATGTTTCACCTCCAGTGTTCCTGCACAGCGACTGTCTCCTCCCACCAACCTGACAGACTCTGAACAGAAACAAGAGAGTCATCAGTAAAAGAAGTGAATTTAAGAAAAGATTAAACTGAGACTTGACTTTATTTCTTTATTTCTCCTTTTTTATTTACCTATTGAGTTGTGATTTTCTTCAGCCTGGAGTCCTGTAGAAAAACACAAATATTTATTGTTTTGCGTACATTTTTGGAGATTTGACGGAGCCGCTGGCGGGGTGCCTTGAGGCCGGCCGTCAGTCATGTAATACGTCTTGCTTGAGTATACTTCAGTGTTTACAATCTGCAAACGTAATCGTTCATTTAGTCAGCAGTATGCAGTACTATATCGGGGTGAATCTTTCAGTATTTCATGATTCCATTTCGCTTCTTGGGGTCACGATTCGATTCAAAATTGATTCTCGATTCAAAATTGATTCTTGATTCAGTAAATAGCGGTGCTAATTTCAGGATCTACTCCAGTCCGCTGTGCACTAATAAAGGCGGTGTGGTAAATTATGTCATGAAAGCAGAATAAAGTGTGTATACGATTATGGAGTTTTCATATTTGAAAAAAGGTATATCACAGAATGTAAACACAAAGTCAAAAGGAAACATTTATTCATTATAAATTTGCAAATAAACACATTATACTAAAAAGTGTTTAGTATTTCTCAATTCTCAGTGACTTAAAAAATAACAAGTTCAAGTTATACAAAAAATTAAAATGCTGTCTGTTATATAAATAATTTCCTATTTATGGCTAGCTGCCTTTTTATTTCTCAGAAACTTGCCAATTTCAAAAATAAATTGAGCACAAAATAAAACTGTAAAACTGGTATTTTGTGTGATTTTTCAACTAATCACACAATAATTTATGTCACAACTTTGACTTGGTGTGTATTGTCCATCAGTAGCAATATGTAGGTTCTCTTGTAGAAAAAAAAAACGATTAAAAATCGGCTCAATGGCATCACGTGATGGACACGGAAGTTGTAGTACCGCCGTTTGGCCACTAGGAACCAACAGCGGTATGTTTTTTTTCACACTTTTCGTATGCTATTTCATTATTAAATGAACTTTGATTCACCATCAATTTTCATAGTACTGCCAATATTTGGGCCTTTCTAGTTCATTGCGCTGGCTAGCATTATAGCTAGGCTAATGTTAGCGTTTAGCAGACGCCTGGAACGCCTGGAAGGGTTCAGCCAAACAGAGGAGGTGTAGGGGCGGGCCTACTGGGTCGGTGCGCTCAGCGAGTCATGAAATCTCCCATAGAAATATATACATATACGCTGCATCGGACGCTTCAGCCCGTTGTGGCGATACGTTAACGTGGGAAAGGCCTGTAACCCTATACAAGTGAACGGGGGAGCTGCCGTTTTTCTGTATAAAAAGCACTATAATGTCTACATTTCTCAGCTGATTTCAGTGAGTCGGTATGCTAAATGGACAACGGTTATATTGTTAACATCTTTAAGGTTGGGGAGCTGGACTTTGACTATGTTGGTCCCTGGGCCTCCAGGAACTAGCCCTGTAGCTTTCAGCCTCCTTGCCCAAGGCACTTTGTAAATATGGCCTCTGTCCACTCAGCATACCCGAGGCCCTGCAGTAAGGTATGTGAAGTGGACTTGATTTGTCCACTTCACATACCTTACCACAGGGCCTCGGGTATGCCAGGAGGACCTTGTCTAATGGCAATACCTCGGCCAATCGTAGAGACTTGGAATTGGATTTCTGGCCCTCAGAGTGTTTTGAGCCATTTTATCAAATTTCTCTGATTTACTTCAAACTTGGCACATGGGAAGCTCTTCCTCCAGGAATGAATGTCCCAAAATTTCAGTTTTAAAAATCAATAGTTTTGGAAATATAAACAATGTATGGTCAGTGGACACGTTGACATTTCTTGACCTTTAACCAATTAAGGCCATATTTTCAATTCTGCAATTAATTTTAAATCCAAAATTGCACCACGTGATCGCTGCGACCTCCTGAATCAACAGGCCTTGGATCTGTATTGCTACAATGACCCTGAAAGGAAGTATCCCTGGAGGAGAGATAGAAGCCTGAAACACAGGATTCTGGATTAGAGGGTCAATTTTAGTTTCCTCTATAAATTTCACATCATTTAAAGCTATTTTAGCTGAAATATGTATACATGTCTATGTATATATGTCTATGTATACATGTCTATGTATACATAGACATGTATACATGTCTATGTATACATGTCTATGTATAGATGTCTATGTATATATGTCTATGTATAGATGGCTATGTATATATGTCTATGTATATATGTATATGCATATATGTTCATGGTCTCTCCCGTTTTTGACCTTAGTGATGAATACGTTGGGTTTTCTGTGGCTGCTTCACAATAAAAGTCTCACTGTGTTTGTCCAGTTGAGGTGTTTTAATGTGAAGCAGCAGCAGCAGGAAATGTGTTAGTATTAGCAGCAACTTAATGCAGCTCAGATACGGCTGTAGGAGAGTGAACAGGAAACAATGAGGCTGATATCAATCAGAGCAGCTTACAAACAGTATCACTCGTTACATGCTGCATCGTTTCCTCTCAATTTGTCACGAGCCTGAATCTATGGCGGACTCCGCCACTAACGATTAAAACCACCGCCCAGAGAGATAATTACTGAGTAGACATACGGGTACATTGATTACAGAAATAATATTTGACTAAAAATAGAATCAAACATTTGGTTTGATTTGGTGAAAATATGAAAGATTATAACAAGGGCTGTCAAAGTTAATGCGTTAAGGCAAATATGTTTTAATGCAACTAATTTCTTAATGCATTAACACAACTTGTGATTTTTAGGTTGTAGCGGCTCAGTTTTAAAGTCAGAGTGAAGATACTGGTATCATATGAAACTAGAAAACATAAGGAAAAGGCATGGCCATTTTCAAACGGGTCCCTTGACCTCTGACCTCCAGATATGTGAATGAAAATGGGTTCTATAGGTACCCACGAGTCTCCCCTTTACAGACATGCCCACTTTATGATAATCACATGCAGTTTGGGGCAAGTCATGCTTCTTCCAGCTCAAAAAGATCTCTAAAGTCAGAACTTTTTTCATCTCCTTCCGATTTACATAAAGTTATACATGCTTTTATTTGTTCTTGCCTAGATTACTGTAATGCACTTTATGTTGGTATCAGCCAGAGCTCCATTCACCGACTCCAACTGGTGCAGAACTCTGCCCCCGGATCTTTTAATTTTGTTATTTAGTGAAGCAAGACAAAACAGGTGAAATTTGACAAGACAAACAGAAACAAACAAAAGAGAAAAATAAATATATAAAATACATCGGGTGACTTGACAAAATGAACGGGACAGGCCAATTCTAACAAAACGAACAAAATGAGACAAATAAATAAGAGCTGTTGGTGGAGGGAGGGGGGTGTTATTGACAGTGCAGGGCAGTCTGTTGTGTAAGGTTCTAGTGTGTGTGTACAGTTGTGTGCGTTTGTATGTATCCAGTGTGGGGGGTGTAGGGTGTTTGTTTGTTTGTATCTAAAGAGGAGAAAGAAAAGGGCGGGAAAGAGAGAGAGGGGGTGGGGGGTTGAGTATTTTTCGTGGCAGGGGTGGCTTATAATATCTCATGGTCCGACAATGTTATGTTATCATATTTTGTCTTTATATATTGGTCTTTATTTGTATTTGCATTTGTATTTTTTTGTTTCCTGAGACAGGTTCCCCCCCTTAAGCTGCCACCAGACGCTGGAGAGAGGGCTGGCTGTCAGAGGTGTCTACTGTCTACTGTCGCCCTTCTGCCCATTCTGAACAGCCCCAGACCCGTCAGGAGAGAGCCTGTTCTGTGTTGGGAGAGGGATTTTTTTTTAATTTGTTTTTGCCTTATCTTTCCCTTCCTCCTTCCCAATTCATTTCTTTAATTTTTTGTATTTATTTTAAACTGGACGTCAGGCTGCCCCAGCCAGGAAATAGGGAAAGGTGAAGGTGGATGATTAAGTAAAGGAAAGGGGGAAAGAAGAGGAGGAAAAAGAAAGGGGGGAGGAGGAGTGGTGATACTTGATGGGGTGAGGATGCGATAGGGGGAGGGAGGGGAAGGGTGTTATGCCAGACGGATATAGTGAAGGGTTGTTGGTGCAATGTATTTTTTATATGTGATTATTATAATAACAATGATAAGTAAAGTAAATAAATAATCCAGTAAATAACTAAATAAATCAATTAATTAACCAATCCATCCTCCATCTAACCATCCCATTGATTCATTGTAATAGTAGTAATAATAATAATGGTTAAAAATAATAATAATAATAATAATAATAATAATAACATATATATATTTATATATATATATATATATACATACATACATACATACACACATATATACATACACACACATATACACATATATATATATATACATACATACACACATCAATTATAATAATAATAATAATAATAATAATAATAATAATAATAATAATAAAAAACTAAAAAGTCAAAAATCAAAATAGAAATACATCTCATGGTCCGACAATGTTATGTTATCATATGTTTTCTTTATATATTGGTCTTTATTTGTTTTTTGTTTACAAATAATAATAATAACATTAATAATAATAATAATGTATATATATATATATATATATATATATATACATACATACATACATACATACATACATACACACACATATACACACATATATATATACATACATACACATAATAATAATAATTAATAATTAATAATAATAATAATAATTATAATTACAATAATAATGAAAAACGAAGAAGTCAAAAATCTAAATAGAAATACATATATGCATGTTGATATTGTCTGAAGTTAGTGAAAACATAGTAGTAATAAACCAGTAGACAGTATACTAATAAGAATAACCACAGTAATACTAGAATTAAAAAATAATAATAATAATGCTAATGATAATAATGATAATACTAATAGAAGTAATTTGTAATATTAATAAAGAATATAATATAATAATAAAGAAAGAGAAGAGAGAAAAAACAACAACAACACCAGTAAGGTTATAATAGTTGAAGAGAAAAAAAGTAGTATTAATAAATAAACAAGTAAAATATATTAATGTTAAAAATAGTATAATAGTAATAATAATAGTAATAATATTAATAATAGTAATAGTAGTAACCATAACCATGACAATAGCCATGTCAATAATAGCTATAATAATAGTAATAATAATAACAATAACAATAATAACAGGACCAATAGCAGCATCAATAATAATAATATTGATAATACCTATATTCATAGTGCCATTAGTAGTAGATCAATAAATAAGCCACTTAATTCATTTGTTCATTAGTAAATTAATAATAATGGTAGTCGTAATAATAATGACAATGGAGGAAAGAAAAGAACCAAATAAACCAATTAATCAAGTATTGAAACAGAAACCAATTAATCAATGTAATAATAATAATAATAGTAATAATAATATTACCATTATTACTATCATTAAGAGAAAAGTAAAAATAAAATAAGAATAGAAACTCATATATGCGTGCTAATATTGTTTGAAGGGAGTGAAAACATAGATAGTGATCTAATATACTAATAAGTTGGACATCCATTATGCAATAATAATTGATTGATAATCTATATGATATAGCAATGATAATAATAGTATAGTATAGCAGCACATTTTATACTAAGACAATAATAATACCAACAATCATACAAACAAATTACTAAGAAGAAAAAGATAAATAAATAAATGAATTATAAAAATATACAAAACATACAAAATCCCATTGGTTATGATGGTGGAGACCAGAGCAGCGATTGTGCGAGGTGTGTGGGGAAATGAGGTATTGGTAAGGGGAGAGGTTTAGAGAAGACAGAGAGGGGAAAAAAAGGAATGACGCACACATAAAATAGTTCAGAGATAGGGTTTAGGAAAGGAAGGAGGATGTAGATGATCGATGATGTAAGTGAGCAGAGTGTGAATAGATGATGTGTTGTATGTTCAGAATTGATTTTAAAATTGTACTGATCACTTTTAAAGCATTAAACGGCCTTACCCCAAATTACATCAAGGATCTATTGGCCCGCCTAGGCGTTCCCTTAGATCAACAGACGCAGCTCTGCTGGTTGTTTCCAGATCTCGGCTTGTGACCAAAGGTGACCGGGCCTTTGTGGTTAGAGCCCCCCCGACTATGGAACACTCTGCCTATTGAAATCAGACTCGCTACTTCATTACCATCTTTTAAGTCCCTTCTAAAAACTTTCTTTTACAGGAAAGTGTTTTTGAATAATTAATATGATGCTGTTGCTTTTATCATCCCTCTCTGGACATTTAATTCTGCTTTCTAAAAATGTATTTTATCCCCAGATGTTTCTTGTTTTTATGATCCCTCTGTTGTTTGTATTTTATTCTTTGCTGATTTATTGTTTGTTTTTTGTTGTTTTTCTGTTTTGTTGATTTTTTTTCTTCTGAAAATCACTTTGTAACCTTGTTTCGAAAAGTGCTATATAAATAAAGTTTATTATTATTATTATTATTATTATTATTATTATTATTATTATCATTATTATTATTATTAATTAATTAATTATATGTTATGATTTGAGCATATTTATTTTGCTAAATGCAGTACCTGTGAGGGTTTATGGACAATATTTGTCATTGTTTTGTGTTGTTAATTAATTTCCAATAATACATTTATACATATATTTGCATAAAACAAGCATATTTGTCCACCCCCATGTTGATAAGAGTATTAAATACTTGACAAATCTCCCTTTAAAGTACTTTTGAACAGATAAAAAAAATGTGTGAATAATTTGTGATTAATCCAGATTAAGTATTTTAATTGATTGACAGCCCTAATTATAACTTTAATTTGTATGATTTCACAGCATCCATGTTCCCTTTTTGTCTTTTCTTCCTTTGAGTGTGGAGGTGATGTGATGTGATGTGATGAGGTGATCAGAGTCGGCCCGTCCTATACGCTGAATATGTAGTTGCGTAAGGCCCCACAAATCCCTTTTTTCCCTTTAAATTAGGGCTGTCAATCAATTAAGATATTTAATCGCATGATTGTCCATAATTAATCATGATTAATTGCAAATTTATCGCACATTTTGTATCCGTTCAAAATGTACCTTAAAGGGAGATTTGTCAAGTATTTAATACTCTTATCAACATGGGAGTGGACAAATATGATGCTTTATGCAAATGTATGTATATATTTATTATTGGAAATCACGTCTCTCCTCTTGTCTCTCCTCTTCTCAGTACAACATCCGGGTATTTTTGGCACACCGTGGATTTTGCTTTTGTTCACATACTACATGCTACATTTTGGCCAAATCAGTACGTACTACTAGTATAGTACGAGGTCATACTACTAGTATAGTACGAGGTGGTACTAATATTACAGTATGAGGTTGTACTACTAGTATAGTATGAGGTTGTACTACTAGTATTGTAAAGAAGATTTCATATCCTGTCATGTATTATCTACCTCAGTTTATGTTGCTTGAATATCTATGCCTTGGTTTATATCATTACCTATCTTTTTGCTAAGTCCCGCCTACGGCGCATTTCTATTGGCTGAGTAGCCTGTCAATCAATCCTCCGTAGCAGAGGTAAATCGTCTCCTTTTTTCTGTTGCTCCAGAGAGTTGCGTGTCAAGTGAGCTGTTACAGTAGTTGAGCTACGTCATTAGTACTTTACAGTTTGGACATTTTGGACAGTGAGAGCCTGTGTGCGTCCATTGAGAAAACCACACACACACCCAAAAGGACACTATACTTCCTGTCTGAAGTGTATAAGTGCACAGTGCGTGAAGTTTATAATAAAGTCCACTGAAGACAAATCCATCTCAAGAGCATTTTTACTGATGTCCCACGGTGATTACCCTATCCTCCCAGCAAAGTAATATTCAAGAGCAGATCGCCTTGTCCGATTTAACATATGGTCCTTCGAGCCGGATAGTGGTGGTTTCCGTGGAATGAAGATGTCTTCACAACGGTACACAGATGTGTGGCCCAAGCGTCAGGTACATCCTCCGGCCTACCTGGATGATTATGATGTCACCCTCCCTGGTCTGAGGCAACCGCCGCCACCTAACTTAAGTCGCACTGTGCACCATCAAGCAGTAGAACAGCCACTACTCACCAGAGAGGGTTACGCCGAGATGACGCCCCTCACTCATTGGCAGAGGTACAGCCCATGGAGCACCGCGACGGATGAGCCGAGTAACCAGTATGCTCGTGGTGCCAAAGCTACTCCGAGTCCTGCATGGATGAGCACCACTGAGGATGCCTATGGCATGCCAATGTCGTTCCACCATCCAGCTACAGCTGCTTCACCTGAAGTGCTAAGAGCTATTAGGCAGCTTCAAGAAGAGAATCAACGTTTGCAGATAACCATGCTGGACATGAAACGTCAAATAAAAGCTAGCCCTCCTCTACCTTCTCCACACCCTCCTCAGCCGGTTCCACCACCACGGGTCTGGTCCCTCTCACAACCTGAGCAGCCACCTCAGCCCAACAGTCTGCCTGTGCCAGCAGTCAATACTGGCCATGCCCTTCGACCTCCAAACAGAGATGATGAGGAGTATTGGCCACTACCACCGCCACCAGTCGTGGATGAGGATCAATTATCAACCCAACCACCACCGATGGACCTGGTGAGTGACCTTACAGCCCGTATTCGCAGACTAGGAGAGAAGCCGCTCCCAAGCCCTGACTACTGGGACTCAGACAGTGGTTCTCAAGCATCAGACGAGCCAAGGAGGAACAGAGAGGAACAGGATTACGCACAACACTCCAACCGATCTGCCGCCGGGAGTGCTCATCACCAAGGCAAGTCACCACTCAGCCTCGCCACTCCCCCTCACCCCCTAGGCATGAGAGGACCTACCGAGGACCGAAACCCTCTATACCAAAGTTCACCAAGGAGGATCCAAGGGAGTTTGCAAGACTCAAGATCAGTCTGGAGAACATTCTACCTGAAGACGCAACAGAGAGATTTAAATATCAGGTGCTCCTAGACCATTTGAAGTTTGAAGAGGCCCTGTTAATAGCAGACTCCTACAGCAACTCCCGCCATCCATACAGTGACACCATGGCCTCCCTCACCTGCCACTACGGACAACCACACCAGCTGGCTTTGCAGCGCATTGCAGACATGATGGACGGGCCCACTATCCGCAGTGGTGATACAGCAACCTTTAAGAAGTTTGCCTTGCACATCAGAGCTCTGGTAGGCATGCTAGACCAGCTGGGTGATGAGGGCCAAATAGAGCTTCAGTGTGGGTCACATGTTGCGAGACTCGCCGCCAAATTGCCTCATGACATGCGTGCCAACTTCAAAAGGTATATTCATCCGCTGAAGATCAAAGTTCCAACCCTTCTGAACTTCGCTGATTGGCTCGAGTACGAGCTGGAGATCCAACAGAGTGGATTCAAGTTCAGCCACAGTGAAAAGAAGGAAAGCACAGAACCAAGGAAGAATTGGAACAAAGACTTCAAATCACGTCAGACGACGACCATCCTACATGGCGCAGAACCAGCCTTCACCACCAGCAAAGACCCGGCCCCCACAAATACAGCAAGCAAAGGTGAAAACGTATTGCCCATATTGCAGCAACTCACTGCATTACCTAGATCAGTGCTCAAACTTTAGTCAACTTACTAAAGAGCAGAAGAGCATGTGGGTGAGGTCCAACAAGAAATGCTGGAGGTGTGGCCGTGGTCACCAAGCGGCGCAGTGCCGACTCAAAATGACCTGTAAGATATGCAATGGCAAGCATGTGGAAGCCCTGCATGAACTAAACAGGAAGCCAGAGGGAGAGGACATCTGCCATGCACGTCCTGCAAGTGATGTTCTCTACCTGGATCGACGGGCTGGCTGTAGTCAAGTGCTGCTGAAGATCACCAAAGTCATTCTGCGGAACGGAGGTCATACTATGGAGACTTATGCAATATTAGATGATGGGTCAGAGAGGACCATCCTCCTCCAGGCCGCGGCCAAGCAGCTGGGTCTCAGAGGAACACCAGAAGAGTTAGCACTGAGAACAGTGCGGCAAGACATCAGAGTTCTCCATGGTTTGACTGTATCGTTCACCATCTCCCCTGCCAGCCAGCCGCACAGCAGATTCAAGATCAAAGGTGCATTCACTGCAGAAGAACTGGGTCTAGCAGAGCATACTCAGGCAGTGGCAGCTCTACAACGGAAGTACAAGCATCTCAGGGGATTGCCTCTACAATCACTTGACCGTGTTCGCCCACTTCTGTTGATTGGTTCAGATTACCCGCAGTTGATCACCCCGATTGAGCCTGTTCGTCTAGGTCCCCCTGGTGGACCAGCAGCAGTTAACACCAGGCTAGGATGGACCGTCCAGGATCCAACCAAGTACATCAAAAGATGCATTTCCTCATCACAATGCTTGCTGACGTCCACACTCTCTCCATCTGAGGAACTGTCTAGGCATGTGGAAAGGCTCTGGCAGCTGGACACGCTGCCTTATCGAAGCGAAAAGCTCGTCACTAGGTCAAAGCGAGATCAGGAGGCAGTGAACCTACTTGAAGCTAAGACGATTCGGGTGAATGACAATGGAGTTCAAAGATACGCCACGCCCATGCTGAGAGTGAAAGACATGCCACGCCTACAGGCACCAAAGGAGGCAGTCTTGGCAACCCTGCGCAGTGTTGAGCGACGCCTAGCAAAGGACCCAGAGAAAGCTGCAGTATACACTGCAGAAATACAGAAGTTGGAGCAGGCAGGGTACGCAGTGAAAGTTCCCCCCGAGATGGTCCACCAAGTAGAAACGTGGTATATTCCCCACCACATGGTCCACCACAATGGAAAGAACAGACTTGTTTTTAACTGCTCATTCAAGTACCAAGGTGAGAACCTTAACGAACTTCTCCTGCCTGGACCCACTTTGGGCTCTACACTTCTCGGTGTACTCCTGCGCTTCCGGGAACATTCTGTCGCTGTCAGTAGTGACATAAAGGCAATGTTCCACCAGGTGAGACTTCTGCCTGAAGACCGGTCACTGTTCCGTTTCCTGTGGCGAGACTTAAAGAGAGAAGAGTCCCCCAGTGTCTACGAGTGGCAGGTCCTGCCTTTCGGGACAACCTGCAGCCCATGCTGCACCACCTTCGCATTGCAGAAGCACGTTATCGACCACAGCCTGCCAGGAGAGGACGTCCGTGAGGCAGTCGAAAGATGCTTCTATGTAGACAACCATCTGCAGAGCTTGTCTTCTGCAGACGAAGCAAAGGCACTAGTGGACAAACTGAAGGCACTCCTGGCGACAGGTGGATTCGAGCTGAGGCAGTGGGCTAGCAACACCCAAGCAGTGATCAGTCACCTACCAAAGGAAGCTCGAGCAGAAAGCAGTGAGCTCTGGCTCAGTCAAGGTCAAGCAGGTGTGGATCCACAGGAACAGACTCTCGGGCTCCGCTGGTCGTGTCAGTCGGACACACTGGGTTATAAGCATTGGGCACAGGAGAGCCTCACTCCCACAATGAGAAACATTTATCGTGTACTAGCTAGCCAATATGATCCGCTGGGATTTATTGTGCCTTACACCACCAGGGCCAAGGTACTGGTGCAGCGGCTGTGGGACAAACACAGACAATGGGATGATCCCTTGCTGCCCAGCGAGCTCCTCCAGACCTGGAACAAATGGGAAGAAGAACTTAAACACCTGCCCACCATTTCCTTTCCCCGCTGCTACACAAGCGCGGAAATGGACCAACCGGACAGTGTCAGGGACATACACATATTTTGTGATGCATCCGAATGTGCCTACGGGTCAGTGGCGTACCTGCGCACAGAAGACCCTCAGGGGCAAGTTCAAGTGGCATTCCTGACGGCCAGATCGAGGGTAGCCCCTAAGCGGCAGCAGTCCATACCACGCCTAGAGTTATGTGCTGCTGTTACAGCTGCTCAGTTAGCCACACTGTTGGAGAGAGAGCTTACGATGCCTCTGCACTCAGTTGTCTTGTGGTCAGACTCCACGACAGTCTTAACCTGGCTTCAGTCTGCATCGTGCCGCTACAAAGTCTTTGTAGGCACAAGAGTAGCCGAAATACAGGAACTGACCGATGCCCAGGCTTGGCGCTACGTGGACTCCGCCAGTAATCCGGCAGATGATCTTACACGAGGTTTGTCCTTGCAGGATCTTGCTACGGAGACTCGGTGGAGTCAGGGCCCAGACTTTCTGCGACAGTCATCTGACCACTGGCCAACCAAACCTGCTACTGAAGTACTCGATGATCCAAATGAGGTGAGGAAGCCAACCTTCTGCGCTCTGTCCATCACATCCCATGACCCAGCTCACCCAGCGACAAAATTGATCATTCAGGACACTGACCATGACTTACGACATCCCGGATCAGAACGACTGTTTGCTGAGATTCGGCGTAGATACTGGATTCTTCGAGGGCGAGAGGCTGTAAAAAGACAGCAGCGTACCTGTGTAGATTGCCAGAGATGGAGGGCCAAACCTACCATTCCAAAAATGTCTGACTTGCCCAAATCCCGTCTGCGTCTCTACCAGCCAGCATTCACCTCCACTGGAGTGGACTGCTTTGGGCCTCTCCAAGTTAAAGTGGGCAGACGCAATGAGAAACGGTGAGGAGTCCTGTTTAAGTGCATGACGACTAGAGCAGTACACATAGAACTCCTGCCCAGCCTTGATTCTGATTCCTTTCTTATGGCACTGCGGAGATGTATCGCACGGAGAGGAAAGCCTGCAGAGCTTCTGTCCGACCAGGGGACAAATTTTAAAGGCGGAGATCGAGAACTGCAAGAGGCGTTCAGAGCTCTGCACCCTGACCTTCAAGCACAGCTGGCGAAAAGTCAAATCAGGTTCGCATTCAACCCGCCAAGTGCCCCTCATTTCGGGGGGACTTGGGAACGGGAGATAAGATCCATCAAGACCGCCCTAAATGCCACTGTGAAGGCACAGATTGTCACTGAGGAAGTGTTTAACACTGTCCTCATTGAAGTGGAAGGAGTCTTAAACTCAAAACCGTTGGGGTATGTATCTACAGATGTGGCAGACACAGAACCCATCACGCCAAACTTGCTTCTCATGGGGCGGCTCGACCCGGCAATGCCCCAAGCCGTCTACCAGGAGTCGGAACTTCTAAGTCGCCGTAGATGGAGACACTGCCAAGTCCTGGCTGACCAGTTCTGGAGACACTTTGTGAGGCATTACTTGCCCACATTACAGACCCGCTCCAAGTGGTGGAACGACTCAGAGAACCTCCAGTCAGACACAGTGGTCATGGTCGTTGACCCACAACTGCCGAGGGCGTCTTGGCCAGTCGGACGAGTGAGCAAGGTCCTCCCAGGAGCAGATGGACGAGTACGTGCAGCTGAGGTCAAGATTAACGGCAAGACGTATATGAGGCTGGTCGCACGCCTTATCAAGCTCCCTTGCATTCCAGACGATGACATTGACTAAGTGAATCTTCTCCTTGATAGCAAATATGGGCCGCCATATTTGGGGGCGGCTGTAAAGAAGATTTCATATCCTGTCATGTATTACCTACCTCAGTTTATGTTGCTTGAATATCTATGCCTTGGTTTATATCATTACCTATCTTTTTGCTAAGTCCCGCCTACGGCGCATTTCTATTGGCTGAGTAGCCTGTCAATCAATCCTCCGTAGCAGAGGTAAGTCGTCTGCTTTTTTCTGTTGCTCCAGAGAGTTGCGTGTCAAGTGAGCTGTTACAGTAGTTGAGTTACGTCATTAGTACTTTACAGTTTGGACATTTTGGACAGTGAGAGCCTGTGTGCGTCCATTGAGAAAACCACACACACACCCAAAAGGACACTATACTTCCTGTCTGAAGTGTATAAGTGCACAGTGCGTGAAGTTTATAATAAAGTCCACTGAAGACAAATCCATCTCAAGAGCATTTTTACTGATATCCCACGGTGATTACCCTATCCTCCCAGCAAAGTAATATTCAAGAGCAGATCGCCTTGTCCGATTTAACAAGTATAGTAGGTTAGAATACAGCCTTGGTGTGTGTGATCAGTTTGTTCTCTGATTTAAAGATCAATATAATTGTGTGAATAATAACACATCACGTTTAAAGCAGAGTCCTACCTGAGCTCCACAGCAGCAGCAGCAGCAGCAACAGGTGATCCATGACGTCCAGGTAGACCGTCTGTCTGCTCTGTGTGTGCTGTCCTCACGGGATCTCTGCGTAGTGGAGGAGCTGCAGCTTTACTCATCATTAAGTTGACTCTAGTTTTACAGATATTAACACTCCTCTAATCTGTATTTCTTTGAAACTGATATTTTGTTGAGAAGCTGCTGACAGATCACAGATTATAGGACTGTGGTTTCTGTTACCATGACAACCAGAGCAGGCTGAGGTGTTCCTATCCGATTAATGCTGTCAGAGTGTTCTTATCATTTCTCGGTAAATGGACTGAACTACAGCTGCAACTAACCGTTATATTAATAGATGATGAATCCGTCCATTCTGTTATTCAAGTAATCAATCATTGAGGAACAGAGCTGGACTGGGACAACAAATCGTCCCTGGCATTTTGGCCCAGACCGGCCCCATCACCGGTCATTTGTGCTGTGTGTACCACGTTTTGTTGAAGGCTCTGTTCCAGGAAATCCCTTCAAATGTGGTTGTTTTGCATACTTGCCAATCTTGAGTCCTCAAAAATAGGGAGGATTTGAAAACCAAAGTGGAGGTCTGGGGGTCCTCTCCCAGAAAAACTTGAGTTTCAGAGACTTTGTTTCCTGAATTCTGGTGACTTTAAAAAAATGAAAATAACAAAATAATAAGTACACTGCAACAGCAATTTTATGTCAAACTTCTAATTTTTAAATCTCAGGAAAGAAAACTTTGTGTGTGAATATTAAGCATAAACTAATATTCATCAGTTATAATTCATTTTTTTTGCCCCTGCTGTCCTTTTTTTAGGATTATACATGCTGTACAGGGACAGAAACAGGTTAAAAAAGTACATTTGACAGTCTTATCGGACCTATCACATTCAGACTCTGATGGGGGGGCCAGTCCAGCCCTGGCCCCCACTTTGGCCCCAACCCTGGCAGACACACATAAGCAGACAGAGACACAGACAGACACAGAGAGAGAGAGATGGATAGTAAACAGCAGAGGATCAGAAGAAGCAGAGAGATGTTCTTCTGATGTGAACAGCCAGGCTTCAGCTAATGCGGAGATTAATAGTGCGGCGCTTCCGTTCACTACGGGAACCCACGCGGCGCAAATCCGCTGGCTCTTCGCTGTTATGAATCTCCCAGAGAAGCTGATATGGAGAGGGCAGAGGAGATCCGGCAGCTTGTGAGAAGCTCCGGTACGCATGAAAAAGTCACGGTACGCCATAAGGAGTAAAATGAGTAAAATACTGCATACTGCTACTTACCGGCCCACTTCAAGCACTGCTCATCTCTCATGACATGTTGAGCCAGGCAGCCCAGAACTGCTTACTGCAAACTCTACACTCCCTCCCTCATCTCTCTCCCTCTCCTCCTCACTGTGGCCGCCTGGCATAGAGCGGTTGGGCCAGCCCAGTGTCAATTAAGGAAAAGAAATGGGCCGATTTACCTGTTTTATGGGCCCAAAAAAAAAAAAAATAGACACACGTCGGCCCAAAAGGACGTTGGCCCACCGGGAAAACGCTCGGTATGCCAGATGGCAAGTCCAGCCCTGCTGTATGTGAATACAGCTCGCCGCCGGGTGATGTTATTAACCCAGAAACGACGGCGTTTAGTTTTCTGACATATCTGGGACTTCCACAACATGTACAAAGCAGCAACAGTGGTTATTTCTTCCATGGTTGATGGAGGAAAGAAAAGTTGTTGGTCCAACTTCGCTCTTGGTGTGAACACAGCTTTACAATTGAGCCACAACACAAAGCTACTCTGCTCTTTTTCATTCCTCATCTAAACGTATTGTGTCTCTCCACCACAGGGTAGTTTGACGAACATCCTCAGAGACAGAAATCAGACAACAAAAAAAGAAACTTTATTGGACGCACCGCTCAAATCACTTGAAAAAAAGACTTACAGTTGATCTATACGTCCTAAAGTGTCGAAAACACCCACGATGAAGGATGTCTACGTTTAAAGACAAAGACGGTGCTGGATACTGAAAGAGGAAGATGACCCAACGGCCGGGGAGACCCCACAAAACAGCTTCTTTTTAATGTGAGGATCCACATGTCCTCACGTTACTATCTCTATTACTTGTCCTCAATTGATTTATTGAAAGTAAATTAGAAATAAATCCAGTGGACAGCATGAGCAACAGGACAGTCACCTTCAACTTTATCTATAAAATCAGCTGCAGCCTCGTCACTGGAACACTGATAATCCTCCAATGAGCGAGTTTAAACAGACACTCACAGACTTCTACTGAATGATGCCCTTATAAAGAAATGTGTCATCACGTGATGGTGGAAAACTCTTTTCCACATTTAGCAGCAGAGAGAGAATTACACCGCTGCTCTGAGCTATATACATTATATCTGAAGTGAACTTTGATGTCGACACTCTGGGGAAAGCCCCAGAGACAGCTTTTAAAAAGAATAATGTAGCACTTCTCCTTTGAGATAAAAATACAGATAATAATACAGAGATGTATGTTTTATATCTGCATTGTCAAATACTGTTGGCCTTCCAGTGTTTGGTTCAGATTGAGACTCTATTTTAGCAATAAAATATGAATAGTTTGTAACTAAAGAATGAACGGAGGAGGACAGAGTTTGCTTTTCACCTCCAAATAGAACGACTGAATATTTTGTATGAAGTAACGTTTGTGATTGGTTCTTGTTTTAGTGGTTTTAGTTCAGAGCCAATGAAAGAAGCTCTCTCATGATTCTGACATTACGTTTGAATCGAGAAGATGAATTAAAGATACTGATATTGAACTTGTGTCTATGAGGCTCGTATGTAAGTTTGGTTTTTGTTGTTTGTCTTGTTTATATATTTGAAACAGTGGACTATCTAAAGTTAACCCTTTATGCGCTGTCAGTCATTTCTCTGAAGAGCGGTGTTTGCCCTCACATTCAACACAGCATGAAATCACCCTCAGCTCAGAATCAAATCTCTGAATGTCCTTTTTTATAACACTGACTGACTGAGCTGCTGTCAGTTTGTTAGAGCAGTTCCACTAAAATGTTTATTGCACATAATCTCAGTTTAAATAGTAAAGATTGGTATGAAGCGTGGACACGTCCGATCAGTGAATGATGATCTCTGTCACTCATGATGTGATTGGTCGCACTGATGGAACATAATTCCTATAATATTGTGGATTATGTGTTAATATTTCTGAGTGAGCAGGATGGTGGTGCAGCTGCATAACGGAGTTAGAAAGGGAGTTTTTTATTTAAATCGGATGCATATAATCTGATCGTGTTTTAACAGCATTTCAGTGACTGTGTCTAAATTTACTACATGTGTTGAAGAAATTGAAATTAAGCCACTGAATGCTGTTGAGCCAAGATCCAAATAGATGTTTAAAATCTACTGTATTTTATCTTTTAAATCGCCAAACACATTATTACTGGATCAGATTTTGAGCTTACAATCATGCATCTACATCTTGATCTATATATGTTTTAGATTTTTCATCTTCAGTTGTTGTCCCCTGTGTTTTGTCTCCGTCAGATTAAATGTAATGTAGGCTACAGTCCAATACACAGTCAGATTCACCATTTCATCATCCATTAAGGAAACGTTAGTCTGGTAAAAGATGAACCAATGGACAACACTGATAAAACTTTATTATATTACTGACACTTTCCACTGCTCTGACTTTTGTTTTATAGATAAATATGCACAGTCGGCTACATGCGTTAACATCTTTATGTGGACTGGATTCAAATGGAGGTTGTTCCTTTTCTTTACCTGTTGCCATGGTGAATCGTGGTATCAGAGCTCTATTGATGATGGCTTTTGATGTTCAGCTTTAACCTACTCAGAGTTGATTGATCTGACTCAGATCAGCTGTTCTGGAACTGACAACTCAGGATTAGTAAACTCAGAGTTCAGGTTTAGACTGAAACGGAGCCCAGACAAAACATGAAAATAATACAAGACACAATCCCAACAAATATATATAAAATATATTCAGGAAAGCAGAGAAGTTGTTTAACAGTTTAATGTTCTGTAAATATTCCCATCATATATGACAGGATTATGACAAATCCAGTGACGGACTCAGTGGAAGAAAATATAAAAAAAAAAGGACATCTGCTGCAACAGCTGCTTCATGGAGTGTTTAACCATTTCAATGTCTGTTTCCCAGCAGAGATCTCACACTCTGTAATGGCATCTCAGCTCTGTTCAACAATGTCAAACTCTGGCAGTTTTAGTTTGACTGGTCAGGGTGAATAGGAGGAAAGGCTGCTCTCATTTAGTCACCAGCCCACAGAAACTTGTAAGAGGAAACATGTTCTGCTAACATGTCAGTATTGACTGTGTTTATCACATACAGTTCAAATACAAGTTTGGCATTCAAATAAAATACAGGTACGTGGTCTGTTTTGAACTCACCCCTCATTTGACCTTTCTAATATTGTACAGCTTGCTGTGTTTTTCTGTGTTCAGGGTCACAGGAGGTATTGAATATTCACTCATATATATCATATATATATTCCATATTCACTTGGGATAGGATGTATAGGTGTTGGTTGAAGAGTAGCGACGTTACCTTGGTGTGTCAGTAATAACACTCAGGACGCTCAGATACGGTTGATTCCTCTTTACTGATTTATCTTAACACAACAGCACAGTATTACCACCACAGAGGCTTATAACCATAGATCATAACCACAGAGGCTGAAAAATACAAATTACAGAGCAAGTAAGTAGTCTTCTATTTTTCATCCATTTTTCCTTCCCACCCCCAACAATAAAGGAAATAACCAATATAACACTAATGGAAACAGATACAAGACTTAGAGCAACTGAGCATCTGAGGAGCAGGGGTGAAATATATAAAAAAGGACTTCATGGAGTATTTAACCATTTCCTCACATGTTTTCTCCACTTGTTTGTATTTGTTCCTCTTGTCCTGTGGAGACTTCAGCTGGTCCTCCAGGTCAATGACTGCTTGTTCTATGGAAAAAAAACACATTTTGACTCTGGAGAGAAAACTCACAGAATCGACACACAGCTCCATCTTCATCCTCACAGAACAGAGGCCTGTACTACGAAGCCAGTTCAACATACCCAGGGTATCTTCTCATTATCTGGCTTATCTAACCCTAACAAACGAGATCACACTAAGCGGTCCTATGAAGCTGGTTATCAACTAGATAAATTAACCCAGGGTTTCTCTGTCTGGCTGGTGAAGTGAACGGTTGTGATGAGCGTGTACTGCCCTCAAATGGTCACAGAAGGGAATTACAACATCAGGTTTAAAGGGGAGCTACGCCCATTTTCAAAATTCATACATGTTATTCCTATGGTCTAAGAAAGTCCAAAAAAATATTAGTAAACATGAACAACTCTCTCCCAAATCTAAAAAGCTAGAGTGCTAAAACTTGTGATGTCACAGGGGTATAAAGTGTGGAGCTGCTACATAGACAATGAATGGGAGGGATGTTCTAGATCAGCCATTCTCAACCAGTGTGCCGCGGCCCACCGGTGTGCCGCAGAGCGCCATCTAGTGTGCCGCGGAGGCAGTGGTACTAGATTATTTTTTTATTATTATTTAGCAAAGTGAACAGGTAAAACCTAAAGGAGGTAAGATGCCAGCTGCCGTAAAACCAAAGCCTATTGAAGGAGGCTGAGACACGGACGGACACGGGTCTTGTATTGGGTATAACACATGCGCAGTGTAACTGGAGCTGCGGTCGTGCGTTGCGATCGGCTCAATTTCGGCGAGTGCAGAGCAGATATTACTGCGCATGTGCGGTACCCCGAAGGCGCGTTGATTAAGTGTGACCCAACCTCCTTCAATAGGCCTTGTGTAAAAACACCAAACATCATCAGGTAGAGACAAACGTGTTTGCCACTGTTAGCTAGCTAACGTTCTCGGATGCAGTGAGACAAAATGGATCGGTTTTTAAAGCGAAAAAGTAATGTGGGAGACAACCCTGCGCCAGTAAAAGCTCCGAAGCGTGTGGTGAGGAAATATGACCCTGAATACATTAAATTTGGATTCATAATGGCAGGCAGTGATGCTGAGCCCAAGGCACAATGTGTTGAATGTGGTGAAATCTTGTCAAATGAGGCGCTAAAACCATCGAAGCTCCAGAGACACTTAAACACAAAGCACCCAGGATGTGTCGAGAAGCCAAAAGAATATTTCCTAAGGAAAAGGGACGGGCTTCAGGCACAACAGAAAGTCATCACAACATTAACAACTCAGTCAAAAGCCACTTTGAAAGCTAGCTACATGGTTGCTGCTCGTGTAGCTCGTAGCAAGAAACCCTTTACGATTGCAGAGGAGCTTATTTTGCCAAGCGCTGTGGATATGTGCCGAGAGTTACTGGGGGAAGCCGCTGCAACCAAAATTCAGTCAATACCCCTCTCCAATGACACCGTGAGCAGAAGAATTATTGACATGAGTGATGACATCGAATGCCAACTTCTGGAAGGAATAAAGGCAAGCCCATACTTTGCCATACAGCTGGACGAGTCGACTGACGTTAGCAATGCCGCTTTATTGTTAGTTTTTGTAAGATACTGCAAGGACAGTAATCTTCACGAGGATCTATTTTTTTGTAAGGAGCTTCCAACAAGAACAACGGCAGATAATGTAATGCGCTGCCTTGATGATTACTTCACAGAAAAAGGTCTTGATTGGAAATACTGTACAGGTGTTTGCACAGACGGCGCTGCATCAATGACGGGAGGACATCGTGGTGTTGTAAAACAGATCCAGGAGAGGGCGCCAGACGCCAAGTGGACGCACTGTTTCTTACATCGGGAAAGTCTAGCTACAAAGCAGATGTCACCAGAACTGCATGAAGTCATGAACGTGGCTGTGAAAACTGTTAACTATATTAAGAAAAATGCACTCAACTCAAGGTGTTTTGCTGCTTTGTGTGAAAGACTTGATGCAGATCATTTGCAGCTGTTGTACCACAGTGAAGTAAGGTGGCTTTCAAGGGGACATGTGCTTAATCGCCTTTTTGAACTGAGAGAAGAAGTGCACACATTTCTGGAAGAGCAGCACTCCCCTCTTGCTGAGCATTACACTGATGGTAACTTTTGTGCAACACTGGCCTACTTATCAGATATATTTGACCAGTTAAATCAGCTCAATATATCAATGCAAGGCAGAAACAGCACAGGGTTTTTGGTTTCAGACAAAATTGAGGGCTTCAAGAAAAAACGTATTCTGTGGAACAGAAGAGTCAAGGAGGGACGATTTGACGTGTTTTCACTCCTAAGTGAAACTTTGGAAGCCACTCCTCATGTCAACATATCCAGTGTTATAACCCAGCATTTGACTCAGTTGTCAGGAAAGTTTACAGACTACTTCCCAGAAGATGCACGAGATGGAAACCTTTGGATTTTGGACCCTTTCTCTGTGGATCCTGCTTCAGAAGACATAGCTCTCTCCACTGTGTTGGAAAATGAACTGATGGAACTATCAGCAGACAGCAGCCTGAAACTTCAGCTCACACAAGTTGACCTTGCTTCATTCTGGATACTGGCTGCCAGTCAATATCCCTCTCTGTCAAAACGGGCAATCAAATTTCTGTTGCCTTTCACCACCACCTATTTATGTGAGTCAGGGTTTTCCATTGTGACTGTCACAAAATCAAAGGCAAGGAATAAACTGAAAGCAACTTTGAATGCTGCTCTGCGTGTCAGCCTCTCACCCATCCCACCATGACTTGATCTCATTATTTCCCAGAGGCAAGCCCAAGTGTCTCACAGAGGGTAAGCAGAATATGTATTTTGGTCATTACAGCTGACAGTGGCATAACACATATCTACAGCCCAGTTTATTATTTGTTATATAAACATGTTAGGTTTTTTACTCATTTATTTGGGAAGGTGGTCCTTGGAAATGTTTTGACAATCACAAGTGGGCCTTCAGTTGCAAAAGGTTGAGAACCCCTGATCTAGAACATCTCTCCCAATTCATTGTCTATGGAGCAGCTCCACACTTTATACCCCTGTGACATCACAAGTTTTAGCACTCTAGTTTTTTTGATTTGGGAGAGAGTTGTTCATGTTAACTAGTATTTTTTGGACTTTCTTAGACCATAGGAATAACATGTATGAATTTTGAAAATGGGCGTAGCTCCCCTTTAAACCTAATGTTGTAATTCCCTTCTGTGACCATTTGAGGGCAGTACATGGTCATCACAACCGTTCACTTCCCCAGCCACAATAAACACCGAAATACTTTTGCGTCCACTTTCAAAGTAAAACAATTCAAATATACAGCGGCGATTCCGATATGCTGTCCACTCCAGCTGGAGATAGACAGAACATTCACAATGATAGCATGGACATGTTTTATTAGAATAAATGTATTGTGTCAGTTTGTTCTAGATAAAAGACAATGGCAGTAATGTTAGCTGACCAGACGAAGGTCTCTCCATGAATCACTGCTGATCCTAGTGTTGGCTTTTCCTGCTTCAGCCCCGCTGCTTCAGCCTCCAGGGCTGAAGCAGGAAGAGAAACGTTATTGCCTCCCGACTGCGCCTGCAGGGAGACACCTGCACCTGGTCGAGTTTTGGTCGGAGACGATAACGTAACTCGTTGCGGAGCCCCATCACTTCACAAGACACGGGAAACCTCTGTTGGTCTGGAGGAGCTACAGCAGTTATTTCTGCACAAACGTCCACTGTACATTCACTAGATATTCTCAGAGCTAAACTAACTCTTCTGCAGTGTGGAGTGAGCGCGCATGCACGTCTAGAGGTGGAGCGAAACAGCGAAACAGCGAAACAGCGAGAACGCGCGCGGTGTGTGAGTGAAGGCAAGCAGGCAGAGGAGCAGAAACTCTGGCCACACGCGAGCGCGCATAGGCGAGCGCGCATAGGCGAGCGCGCATAGGCGAGCGCGCATGGGATCCCGACCCGGTAGATTTATACGTGTAAAAAGTTACAAACAGTCCCTTTAAATACAAAAGTAAGTCAAATTCATAGAAATTAAGTACATTTTTTAAGTGCAAAATTAAGTAAACTCCGTATGTACAAAATTAAGTAAACCCCTTATGTACAAAGTAAAATTGTCGGTGTCTTTGGTTTCAAATTGCGTCGGCTGCTTGGACTCTGGTATACCTGCTTTCAAGTCTAGTTTTCAATGACATCTATTTTTGCAAAATTCTTGATTACAACATTAAGTGATATTCTTATAAAATAAGTAAAACCTTGAATTACAAATTTCTGTAAATTAATAATAATAAATGTTAAGTACAACAAAATTCTTATGAGTTAAGTAAATTTGTAAAAAATTAGGTAAATTCCATAAATACAAAAGTAATTAAAATTCATAGAAATTAAGTAAATTCTTTAAGTGCAAAATTAAGCAAAATTCTTTTGAATAAAGAAATTTCAATTATAAAAAGCTAGTTCCTTAACTACAAAATGAATCAAAATTCTTGAGTACAAAAATGAGCCAAATTCTACTGAAATAAAATTAAGTAAAATTCTTATGTAATAAGAAAATTCCTTAATCACAAAATAAGTAAAATTCTTAAAAAAATAAGTACTTAATCATGAATGATTTGCAAAATCCTTTATTACAAGATTAAGAGAAATTCTTATGAAATAAGCAAAATCCTTCATTAGAAAAAAAGTAGTAACAGTAAAATCCTCAATTATACATTTGTGTAAATTTGTTAAGAACAACATTAAGAAAATTCCCAAAGTACAAAATTCGGTAGAAATTTATAGAAATGAAGTACATTGTTTAAGTGCAAAATTAAGTAAACTCCTTATGTACAAAAATGAGCCAAATTCCACTAAAATAATATTAAGTAAAAATGTTATGTAATAAGAAAATTCCTTAATTACAAAATTAAGTAAAATTCTTAAAAAATAAGTACATTACTTAATTATGAAAATTTGAGAAATCCTTGATTACAACATTAAGTGCAATTCTTATTAAATAAGCAAAATCCTTAATTAGAAAAAAAGTAGTAACAGTAAAATCTTCAATTATACATTGGTGTAAATTTGTTAAGTACAACATCAAGAAAATTCACAAAGTACAAAATTCGGTAGAAATTCATAGAAAATAAGTACATTGTTTAAGTGCAAAGTTAAGTAAACTCCTTATGTACAAAAATTAGCCAAATTCTACTGAAATAAAATTAAGTAAAAATCATATGTAATAAGAAAATTCCTTAATTACAAAATTAAGTAAAATTCTTAAAAAATAAGTACATTACTTAATTATGAAAATTTGAGAAATCCTTGATTACAACATTAAGTGCAATTCTTATTAAATAAGCAAAATCCTTCATTAGAAAAAAAGTAGTAAAAGTAAAATCTTCAATTATAAATTTGTGTTAATTTGTTATCTACAACATTAAGAAAATTTCCAAAGTACAAAATTTGGTAAATTCCTTAAATACAAAAGTAAGTAAAACTCATAGAAATTAAGTACATTGTTTAAATGCAAAATTAAGTAAACTCCTTATGTACAAAATCAAGCAAAACTCTAATTAAATAAAATTAAGTCAAATTCTTATGAAATAAGAAAATGCCTTAATTACAAAATTAAGTCAATTTGTCGGTGTCTTTGGTTTCAAATTGCGCCGGCTGCTTGGACTCCGGTATACCTGCTTTCTAGTCTAGTTTTCAATAACACATTATGTTTGTGAGGTGTTTTTAGAGATTTACATCTTCAGTAGGAACCAATGGGCTACATACGTTCTGACAGGAAGTCAGAAAGTATGAAAAGACTAACACATTGTTGGTTTTCATGTTGAGAGTAAGACAAATATAGTATATAATGTATTGAATAAATCCAGCCTTCTTGTTTAAAGGGAACATTCATATAAAATGAGCTGTTGGTGGGTTGTGTGTTATAAATCCATCTGGATGTGAGATGAGCTCCTTGGAGGTGCTACTCTGCTCCCTGAGCTCCTTCCTCTTCAGTCGGCCCTCCTTCAGCTGCAGGAACACCCAGGTTATAATAAACCGGCTCAGTGTTCTCCCGTCTGCCCGGCTTCTGCCCTCTGGTGGCCTGGAGACACATGACAGCACACAGATGTGACTTCCTGCATCACTCTTTTCTCTTCACTTCAATAAACACAGACTGAGTGCTTCATGTCAGTCAGTGGTCTGAACAACAGACGTGTGTCAGTACCTTATAGTAGAAGTAAAGGCCAATGTTCGCCAACAGCAGAATCAGCGGCAGGACGACCGCTCTGATGATAAAAGGCCTTAGATCTGATCAAACACATGGACAGTCATCACATCACATCACATCATGAGTCCAACATCTCCCATTAAACACAAACTGTAGTGACCTGAAATCTAAAATCACTTCTTCAAAAGTAAAATTCTTATGAAATAAGAAAATTCCTTAAGTACAAAATGAAGTAAAGTTCTTATGAAATGAGACAGTCAGCTTACCTGTGACAGTGAGAGAGATCAGACGGCTCTCAGAGAACAAGGCATGAGAAAAAACATAGACGTGATAAACACAGCTGTAGCTTCCTTGGTGGGCGGGCTCTGCAGCAGGAAACAGGAAGTGGGCGGAGTGATTGACAGCTGGCTTGGTGTAGGTGAGTGCTGAGGTGGAGGAGGTGAAGGTGAGCTGGAAGGAGCCTCCTGGGTACTGTGGCTGGACGGAGCAGCTGATGGTGAAGGTGAAGTCCCTGAGCACCTGAAACCCCTGTTGCTGGGCCTCGGAGACCCCGTCCACGGAGGAGGACGCAGAGATGTTGGGCTGAAGCAGCAGGTCTGTAAACACAGAGAGATGATTGGCTGAGAGCTGGGGCACGTTCAGTCTGAAAACAGTGTGCTCTGGTTTGCTACGGTTTCCGGGTTGAACAGCGTGTTTCTTCTAAATGGTGGGTGTGTCAGAGGTGTTACCCAATCAGCAGTGACGTGCACAAACCCTGTCGTATTATAAAGGCAGTGCATTTGCGTAGCACAACAGAGTGTTCAATGCACCACCGTTTCCGTTTAAACGTTTTTCTATGTTTTGTTGATCCTCCGTTCAACAAAATGGACCTGATTTTGTGCCTCCTCGTCTCCTCGATCCTCGATGCTCCGGCTTGTGATCCTGAAATCAATCTCAGCGCTCCATCTTGAAGGACATCCCAATTCCTAAACTGCATCTGGAGGAGCAAGGAGGCTTGCTGAAGGAGCTAATAGTGACGATACATCTGTGTGTATACTTTGCGTAAGTCTTCTCAGCACCCGTTTTTTTTAAAAAAATGTAACAACTTTATTGAGGCCGTTATCAAGTTTAAAACACTTGTGTATACAGCTCGAGTCTACAATTACAAACACGCCATGGGGACTAAAGGTTGTAATAAAAAAGATTAAACAAATCAAAGTTATATAATATCTTGTAAAGCTTACAGTGGTTTATATGTTTTAACAGCGTTTTTGTTTGTACATTCAGATATAGAGGAAATATATTGTCTGACATGGTCATGAAGAATTTGGATTTGTGAATTTAGTTAAAATAACACGCAAATTAATGAAATAGAAGTGCGAACAGAGACACCTGTGATGTATCAAAGAGGCGTGACAATGTGCCACACGTCATATTTAATTGATGTGGCTTTAAAATGACGGCTCCGAGGCGAGGATGTCTCATTTTGTTAAAAGCCTGTTGCCTCAACTCCTCTCTCCTCGCGTCTCTTCCTCGCCTCTTCAGTTTCCATCTCTCGTGGAAGGGACTAAGACGCGAGGAGAGGAGGCGAGGAAAGGAATCAAGGATGTACAAACTGGGAAATGGGAAAGGCGTACAGACAGACAGGTGTGTCCTGTCAGGTGAAGCTCAGCAGTCTGTGGAGAGTTTGAAGTTTTCAGAAACAAGCCCACTTCTATGGCAAGCTGTTTTAACATTTAACAGCTAGACAGGAGATTCATTAGAGATGTCTGCAACGTTGTTTTGCCTAGTCATAACTCTAATTCTAGACATCTGTAATTACATTTTGACTAGGCAAAACTGTAATTTTAGATATCCATAATTACATTTTGACTAGTACGATTCAAACTACTTTGCCATTCATGTGTATGGGGCTTCTCATTACAGATATCCACAACTGAATTATGACTTGTCGTAATTCCAGTTTCAGATATCTACAATTTAATTATGACTAGTCATAATTCCAGTTCAAGATATCTTTAATTCCTCTCAATTGTAGATATCTACATTGTCCTTTTTAGATATCTAAAATTAAATGTTGACTAGTCAGAATTGGGTAGTATGTTTGAATAGCTTCACCTCCCCCCCAGATTGGGGGGGAGGTGAAGCTATTCAAACATGCTATGGCGCTGCACTGCAGTCGTATGGGTTTATAAAGTGTGTCTGGAGACAATAAATCTACAATACGCTGTAAATTTCATCCACAACTCTCTAGTGAACAAAGCTCTCGTTGGCCACAGACTCCTTGATGATGAGCTCTTTCTATTTCATGTCATTTTCTAACTATCTGATCCACAGCGGTCCCTGACCACTCGTCTCACAGCCGGCTGCACATAGGCCCTGTTCAGACCTGGTATTAACATGCGTCCTCAGTGATCGGATCACAAGTGGACAGCTCTAAGTACAGGTGTGAACACACTCAAGACGCATTGAGGACGCATTGAGATCGGATCTTTCAGACCACGTTCAGAGGTGGTCTGGGCCACATGTGGCCACATTCTTTTAGCAGTGTGTATGCGAATGTGTCCTGGGCCACATTAAGGACCGCTTACTCATCTGATGTCCCGCTGGGATCCGCGGGATCACTGCACTCCTCAGGTGAATAAACAGGCAGACTCGGGCGCTTGTCAGCATGGAAACAGCCTCTGTGCTCTACTGTATCCTGTCAGTACAACTGTATTTTAATAAAATATATCTTGTTTATAGGCTACATATCTACAGACTATCAGACTAGGCACGCAAAGTGCATTATTATCATACTGTCGGAGATGTGGTGGTGTTTTTGTTCCGCTGCTTTGCACGGAGCTGACACCCGTCCGAAATGAAGCAGCGGTGCTGGCAGCGCGGAGGTCCCCGGGGACCACCGGTACGTTAACCTTTTATTTTGATGTTAATACAATGTACCAGAATTCACAATTATGTAGGATATTACTACTGACATTCATGTAATATTACGTCACAACGGCTGCTGTATTAGCCGTGTGTTTACTACTTGTTTATTTTCATATATGAGGCGGGGAAGTGAGATCGGATCACAAGTGGCCACTGAAGACGCATGTGGAGACGCATTCTAATGCCAGGTGTGAACAGACGTACTTAAAGCTGTCCACTTGTGATGCGATCACTGAGGACGCATGTTAATACCAGGTCTGAACAGGGCCATAGAGACCAATGTCATGTGTCCAGCTCGGAGGACGGCTCGTTGTGATTAAAATGAGGTTGTAGCTCGTTGTCTACCTTACTACGGTTAGAAAGAGACGTTGTTTGTGTTTTAACTATGTTTCTCTTATGAGTTATTGATCCGGGAAGTTTGAATCTGTGAATATCTGTCACACTTTACCGAACTATCCAAGTTAGCAAAAGCTTCTGCTGACACTGTTCAGATGCTTTGTTGGGCCAATATCGTGAGCCTCAGCCTTGATGAGCAACATCATGCACAACAATTCTTACTAGTCATAATGAGGTTTGAGTTATCTGTAACTGTTATTTAGGATAGTCAGAACTGTTGTTTTGACTAGTCACAATGTAATTATGACTAGTCAAGATGTACTTGTAGATATTTCTAATGCTAAATTTGGATAGTCAAGCTGAGCTATTAAATGTTAAAACGGTTTGCCATACACTTTTCTACACTTTAGGATGTCATTGTCCTGGATAACTTTACAGTTCAGTCCAATGGAAACCACAACCACCGACTGTCACTGTGACGGAGGAAGGAACATACTGGAAACATTACTGTCATAGATCATAGTCTGCTGCGATTCTAGCTGGTGCATGTGTGTGTCATTGTGGGTACATTACTGTCATAGATGATATCATAGATGATGTCACAGATGATGTCACTGATGGGCTTACCTAAGCAGGTGAGATTCAGAATGGAGTTAGAGGATGAATCTGATGTTGCACACTCCCTCAGAGAAGATCCAGACTGAACACAGCCAGAGCTGATCCTCCACATAGATCTGTATAAGGACTCCTTTCTGTGTTCTACAGAAACAGCAGAGCCACAGTCCAACTCTTTACAAGCAAATGCTGCTTCCTTCAGGGTCCAGTCAGGGTAAAAGTAATCGTCACCCACTGGTCTCCAGTCTCCCTGATGTTTCACCTCCAGTGTTCCTGCACAGCGACTGTCTCCTCCCACCAACCTGACAGGCTCTGAACAGAAACAAGAGAGTCATCAGTAAAAGAATAAAGTGAGTTTCATTAGAACAGAAATGAACCAGATCAGAGCTGCAGCTCCTCTCCTACCTGAGCAGGTGAGTCCAACAGCTTTGCCAGGTGAGCAGGTGTTTCTATCTGAGCCTGAGCTTCTACAGTCCAGGAGAGCAGACTCAGTTCCTCCACACTGGAACTCTTTGGTCCACATTGGATCCTCCACTTCTCCATAAGTCACCCCCTGGAGGACTGAAGGAGCCCCACAGCTAAGCTCCCTACAGACCACCTCTGCATCCTGCTGGTCAAAGTCAGCTTCACACACTGAGGACCACCACTGGTTAGAGTGGTTGGACTTCACCTCCAGTCTGCCTGAGCACAGACTAGTCCCATTCACCAGCCTGACAGAGTCTGGAGAGATGATAGAAGATAAAATAGAGAGAGATAAAAGAAACCAGACAAAATAAAAAGATGTCATGTGTAGAGAGATTGGTGCGTGCTACTCTTATAAGCATCTTATCTCGTCTTGCATCTACTGGGAAGAGAAAAACACATTCTTGAGTCCAGGAAGATTTGGTCACTGACAGATGTTTTAGTTAGAAAGAAGGAACAAGTTATTTTCTTAAGACAACGTAAACTCTGCAATCGACCATCGAGTGTTGATTTTGACATTATCCAGGGAAGATAATAAAGTTTTATGACTCTAGGAGAATCCTCTCTCGCTCAAATCAACAAAAACTGTTAACTCTTTGATGTCCTCAAAGGATTCGCTTGGTCAGAACCCTCCCCACACACACACTCCCCTAGCATCTGGAATTCCATAGTTGCCTAGGTCTTGACCTTTCGGTGACCCTGAGAGTAAATGAATCTGCGATGGAACAACATTGCCACCTGGCAGGTATCGGGAGGTAATAGGATAACTAATTGAATGTAATGTTTGTTATAAGTTTAGTAAAACTGATTTTAAGATTGGTAATGTTTATTACTGAATATTTTGTTGTATAATCATTAATGGTATTGTAATACGTTTTTAATGTTTTATCAGTGATGATCAATAGATGTAATATCTTAAGTTGAAAGTTGTTGAGAATGAGTAATAACTTGACTTAGAATTCAATTTTGATACTAATGTTTGATCAGAATATTAGTGAATATAGCTTTTTGATATGTGTCTGTTTCGTGCAAAGTAAGGAGCTCTAAAATTAGTGAGGAGGGAACTTTGATTTTGCGCATGTAAGATTTATTCAGTGATAGAAATTAAGTTGCTGAATGAGAGGGCTTCAACCCCCTCCCTCCTCTACCTCCGTGAGGGGGGTTAAAGAAGAGATGACACAGAGTCAAACAGATCACTTAGGGAGATCGCTTCAGCAGTTCGCTTGGAAAGTTTGCTCCAAAAGGAGTGGGGGGTAACTCCCTCAAACTTCTCCGTTTAACACACACATTTCCATTGTGTGTTTCATTTCTACTTCATGTTATTTTTTCTTAGTCAAGTGACTTCTAAAGGACAGCATTTTTAAAGATCTTTTGTTTACCTCGCGTGATTTAAATGATAAATGTCCGGCCGGCATTTCAAGTTTTGTCCGTGAAATAGATAAACTCTCAAAACTTTCAGAAGATCGTCTGACATCAAGCTTTTGTATTTTTCAACGAACTATCAGCCAATCGACTCAAAGATCCAACTTTTACTGTTATGACAAGAAAGTTGAAGAAGACTTCCCAGCGTAGGTATCTGAGGGCTGAGTAAGCTACTGAGGTTCCCTCTCTACCTAACGGGTAGGAGGAGATCCACACAGAGAGTGTGAAAAGAAAACCACTTGGACCCAAACAGAACCAACGGCAGCGAGAAGTAAGAGTATCCTGATGGCTTTTGATCAAGAGTTGTTTGTCAGACGTATTTTCTATATCTCTTAATCTTCCAAATTAATAATTGCAACTTTTATAGCTTCAAGAGAGAATAGAGATCAGAAATTCCATCCATCTTTCCATCTTCAACCGCTTATCCGGGGTCGGGTCGCAGGGGCAACAGCTCCAGCAGGGGACCCCAATCTTCCCTTTCCTGGGCCACATTAACCAGCTCTGACTGGGGGATCCAGAGGCGTTCCCAGGCTAGTGTGGAGATATAATCTCTCCACCTAGTCCTGGGTCTTCCCCGTGGTCTCCTCCCAGCTGGTCGTGCCTGGAACACCTCCTTAGGGAGGCGCCCAGGAGGCATCCGTACTAGATGCCCGAACCACCTCAGCTGGCTCCTTTCGACGCAAAGGAGCAGCGGCTCTACTCCGAGTCCCTCACGGATGACTGAGCTTCTCACCCTATCTCTAAGGGAGACGCCAGCCACCCTCCTGAGGAAACCCATTTCAGCCGCTTGTACCCGCGATCTAGTTCTTTGGATCCTGACCCAGTCCTCATGACCATAGGTGAGAGTAGGAACGAAGATTGACCGGTAGATCGAGAGCTTTGCCTTCCGGCTCAGCTCTCTTTTCGTCACAACGATGCGGTAAAGCGAATGCAATACCGCCCCCGCTGCTCCGATTCTCCGGCCAGTCTCACGTTCCATAGTCCCCTCACTCGCAAACAAGACCCCGAGGTACTTGAACTCCTTCACTTGGGGTAAGGACTCATTCCCTACCTGGAGATCAGAAATTCCCTCAACACTAAAAGTTCCAATCAGTTGCTTGTGTCACTGAATTTCCATTTCATTCATTCATTAATTACCAGTGTTAATTATTGTATATTCATCCCTTCATTTATTCAATTATCACGATTTATGGTAAATAAATGTTTCACTTTATCACTACGTCGTGGTCTGTGTGTGTATTTCAGAGTGGAAGCTTAGATCAATGAATTCAGAATTTACACTTCAGATTTGAGACTGGTCAATGATCGATGATCAATACTTATATTAAAAACAGTTTCCTCTTTTTCTATAAAAATTGGTGATGCCCCGAACTTTATTTTATTTTATTTTAATATAATTTGCGGGAGCAATTTATTTAATTTCATGTGGAGCGTAAATGCTACATATGAAACAACAATTCAGTGATTCCAACTGGACTCAGAACAGTTCCAACATGAGTTCATCATTAGAAAGCTGTCAAGCTGAAGAAGGAGTCCTTTCAGGCTGGTTGCTGGTTGGCAGAGGGGACTCCTGAAGCAGCAGACATGTATGTTTCATACTAGTGATGTGACGGTGAGGACATTTTCCCACCGGTTAATAAACTAATCACAACACCAGTGTTACCGATTACACTGGACATTTTACAAGAAAAGATGACGGTCAATATGTGTAGCGCGCTGACTCTGATCTTTACTGTCGGGTGGCGGTGTGTCTTGCCTCTCCGGTAGAGCTTTTGCTGAGGCGCTCTAGGGGTCTACCTGGCGCCGCACACACCGGCTGTGACCGCTACATTCTCCTCGCGGTGATTACCTCATTAACGTTTTGGGTTTAAATCTGAAATATTGTCAAATAGGTGCGTTTGCTTTTCGCTTCGACACCAAATCCTCCGCCATCGTCTTGTCTGTCTACTCTCTCTCATCCCGTGTGTGAAATATGACTCCTGCTACTCTGAGCTGACTCCTTACGGAGCAGATGCATTCACTTTCAGATTGTAGCATCCGTCATCCGACTATCTATTGATAACATGCTGCTGATACACCAAAATGAACTAAAGGGGTTTTATTTCTGTAAAAAAAGCAAGACGACGGTGGGGACTTAATGTAATCAGTGTGTGCCTGAGCACCGTTTAACACCGGTAAAACCGACTACCGTGACAAGCCTTTTTCATATATACAGATATATATCTTGGTGCATTCAGCACCTGATTTACTGAGGCAGCAGATCAACAGACTCCATCATGGCTGCTGAGACAGTCTGCTGCGATTCTAGCTGGTGCGTGTGTGTGTCATTTTGGGTACATTACTGTTATAGATGATGTCACAGATGATGTCACTGATGGGCTTACCTGAGCAGGTGAGATCCAGGATGGAGGAAGAGGTATATGATGTTGCACACTCCCTCGGAGCAGATCCAGACTGAACACAGTCAGACCAGATCCACCACACAAATCTTTCTGAGGACTCCTTTCTGTGTTCTACAGAAACAGCAGAGCCACAGTCCAGGTCTTTACAAGCAACTTCTACTGTATTCGGGGTCCAGGCAGAGTAACCCACTGGTCTCCAGTCTCCCTGATGTTTCACTTCCAGTGTTCCTGCACAGTGACTGTCTCCTCCCACCAACCTGACAGGCTCTGAACAGAAACGAGAATTCTTCAGTAAAAGAATAAAGTGAGTTTCGTTAGAACAGAAATGAACCAGATCAGAGCTGCAGCTCCTCTTCTACCTGAGCAGGTGAGTCTAACAGCTTTGCCAGGTGAGCAGGTGTTTCTATCTGAGCCTGAGCTTCTACAGTCCAGGAGAGCAGACTCAGTTCCTCCACACTGGAACTCTTTGGTCCACATTGGATCCTCCACTTCTCCATAAGTCACCCCCTGGAGGACTGAAGGAGCCCCACAGCCAAGCTCCCTACAGACCACCTCTGCATCCTGCTGGTCAAAGTCAGCTTCACACACTGAGGACCACCACTGGTTAGAGTGGTTGGACTTCACCTCCAGTCTGCCTGAGCACAGACTAGTCCCATTCACCAGCCTGACAGAGTCTGGAGAGATGATAGAAGATAAAATAGAGAGAGATAAAAGACACCAGACACAAAATTAAAAGATGTCATGACACAACAATTCAGTGATTCCAACTGGACTCAGAACAGTTCCAACATGAGTTCATCATTAACAACAGAACACATCTTTATAACACCACAGACTGCAGCAGTTTTACCATCACATTTACATTTAATACACTCTAACAATTGTTATCCATTGTTGAACATTTTTAATGTGTTTTCAAACAATAACACAACATCATCATCTGCACATTTCTCTATTCTGTTCCTTCTGCTCAGCTGCTCCACAATCTTTGCTCTCCACACAGAGAAGTTTTCAATCTTTCTAATTTTTCTGAGAAGATCTGTAACTCAGAATAAAAGTCTGTTCAGAAAACGATCCCTAAAATCTAAAAGGGATAGGGGCTGGACTCTCTTCTTTTAAGGAGTCTCCCAGGGTGAAGGACACCACGTGGGTGATGAGATACTGACCAGCCCCCGGCTGAGCTGAGCTGCTCAAAGTTGTGGCCAGTAGGTCACTGGTGCCTGTTATGGTGGAAACCAAAGAACCAGCTGGTGGAAACCAGTGGCTAAGAAAGCTGTCAAGCTGAAAAAGGAGTTCGGCTGGTTGCTGGTCGGCCCAGGGGACTCCTGAAGCAGCAGACATGTATGTTTCATATATACAGATATATATCTTGGTGCATTCAGCACCTGATTTACTGAGACAGCAGATCAACAGACTCCATCATGGCTGCTGAGACAGTCTGCTGTGATTCTAGCTGGTGCATGTGTGTGTCATTGTGGGTACATTACTGTCATAGATGATGTCACAGAGGATGTCACTGATGGGCTTACCTGAGCAGGTGAGATCCAGGATGGAGGAAGAGGAGTCTGATGTTACACACTCCCTCAGAGCAGATCCAGACTGAAGACAGTCAGACCTGATGCTCCACACAGATCTTACTGAGGACTCCTTTCTCTTTTCTACAGAAACAGCAGAACCACAATCCAACTCTTTGCAGGCAACATCTGCTTCCTTCAGGATCCAGTCAGAGTGATCCACTGGTCTCCAGTCTCCCTGATGTTTCACCTCCACTGTTCCTGCACAGCGACTGTCTCCTCCCACCAACCTGACAGGCTCTGAACAGAAACAAGAGAGTCATCAGTAAAAGAATAAAGTGAGTTTCATTAGAACAGAAATGAACCAGATCAGAGCTGCAGCTCCTCTTCTACCTGAGCAGGTGAGTCCAACAGCTTTGCGAGGTGAGCAGGTGTTTCTATCTGAGCCTGAGCTTCTACAGTCCAGGAGAGCAGACTCAGTTCCTCCACACTGGAACTCTATGGTCCACATTGGATCCTCCACTTCTCCATAAGTCACCCCCTGGAGGACTGAAGGAGCCCCACAGCCAAGCTCCCTACAGACCACCTCTGCATCCTGCTGGTCAAAGTCAGCTTCACACACTGAGGACCACCACTGGTTAGAGTGGTTGGACTTCACCTCCAGTCTGCCTGAGCACAGACTAGTCCCATTCACCAGCCTGACAGAGTCTGGAGAGATGATAGAAGATAAAATAGAGAGAGATAAAAGACACCAGACACAAAATAAAAAGATGTCATGAAACAACAACTCAGTGATTCCAACTAGACTCAGAACAGTTCCAACATGAGTTCATCATTAACAACAGAACACATCTTTATAACACCACAGACTGCAGCAGTTTTACCATCACATTTACATTTAATACACTCTAACAATTGTTATCCATTGTTGATCACTTTTAATGTGTTTTCAAACAATAACACAACATCATCATCTGCACATTTCTCTATTCTGTTCCTTCTGCTCAGCTGCTCCACAATCTTTGCTCTCCACACAGAGATGTTTTCATTCTTTCTTATTTTTCTGAGAAGATCTGTAACCCAGAATAAAAGTCTGTTCAGAAAAAGATTCCTAAAATCTAAAAGGGATAGGGGCTGGACTCTCTTCTTTTAAGGAGTCTCCCAGGGTGAAGGACACCACGTGGGTGATGAGATACTGACCAGCCCCCGGCTGAGCTGAGCTGCTCAAAGTTGTGGCCAGTAGGTCACTGGTGCCTGTTATAGTGGAAACCAAAGAACCAGCTGGTTGAAATCAGTGGCTAAGAAAGCTGTCAAGCTGAAGAAGGAGTCAGGCTGGTTGCTGGTCGGCCCAGGGGACTCCTGAAGCAGCAGACATGTATGTTTCATATATACAGATATATATCTTGGTGCATTCAGCACCTGATTTACTGAGGCAGCAGATCAACAGACTCCATCATGGCTGCTGGAGACAGTCTGCTGTGCATCTAGCTGGTGCATGTGTGTGTGTCATTGTGGGTACATTACTGTCATAGATGATGTCGCTGATGATGTCACTGATGGGCTTACCTGAGCAGGTGAGATCCAGGATGGAGGAAGAGGAGCCTGATGTTGCACACTCCCTCAGAGCAGATCCAGACTGAACACAGTCAGAGTTCATCCTCCACACAGATCTTTCTGAGGACTCCTTTCTCTCTTCTACAGAAACAGCAGAGCCACAGTCCAACTCTTTGCAGGCAGCAGCTGCTTCCTTCAGGGTCCAGTAGGAGTCACCCACTGGTCTCCAGTCTCCCTGATGTTTCACCTCCAGTGTTCCTGCACAGCGACTGTCTCCTCCCACCAACCTGACGGACTCTGAACAGAAACAAGAGAGTCGTCAGTAAAAGAAGTGAATTTAAGAAAAGATTAAACTTAGAATTGACTTTATTTCTTTATTTCTCCTTTTTTATTTACCTGTTGAGTTGTGATTTTCTTCAGCCTGGAGTCCTGTAGAAAAACACAAATATTTATTGTTTTGCGTACATTTTTGGAGATTTGACGGAGCCGCTGGCGGGGTGCCTTGAGACCGGCTGTCAGTCATGTGATACGTCTTGCTTGAGTATACTTCAGTGTTTACAATCTGCAAACGTATCGTTCATTTAGTCAGCAGTATGCAGTACTATATGGGGGTGAATCTTTCAGTATTTCATGATTCCATTTTGATTCTTGGGGTCACGATTCGATTCAAAATTGATTCTCGATTCAAAATCGATTCTGAATTCAGTACATAGCGGTGCTAATTTCAGGATCTACTCCAGTCTGCTGTGCACTAATAAAGGCGTTGTGGTAAATTATGTCATGAAAGCAGAATAAAGTGTGTATACGATTATGGAGTTTTCATATTTGAAAAAAGGTATATCAAAGAATGTAAACACAAAGTCAAAAGGTAACATTTATTCATGCTACACTTGCAAATAAACACATTATACTAAAAAGTGTTTAGTATTTCTCAATTCTCAGTGACTTCAAAAATAACAAGTTCAACTTATACAAAAAATTAAAATGCTGCCTGTTATATAAATAATTTGCTATTTATGGCTAGCTGCCTTTTTATTTCTCAGAAACTTGCCAATTTCAAAAATAAATTGTGCACAAAATAAAACTGTAAAACTGGTATTTTGTGTGATTTTTCAACTAATCACACAATAATGTTTGTCACAACTTTGACTTGGTGTGTATTGTCCATCAGTAGCAATATGTAGGTTCATTTGTAGAAAAAAAAACTATTAAAAATCGTCCCAATGGCATCACGTGACGGACACGGAAGTTGTAGTACCGCCGTTTGGCCACTACGAACCAACAGCGGTACGTTTCTTTTCCACAATTTTCATATGTTATTTCATTATTAAATGAACTTTGATTCACCATACATTTTTGTAGTGCTGCCAATATTTAGGCCTTTCTAGTTCATTGCGCTGGCTAGCATTATAGCTAGGCTAATGTTAGCGTTTAGCAGACGCCTGGAACGCCTGGAAGGTTACAGCCAATCAGAGGATGAGTAGGGGCGGGCCTACTGGGTCGGTGCGCTCAGCGAGTCATGAAATCTACCATAGAAATATAGACATAGACGCTGCATCGGACGCTTCAGCCCGTTGCGGCGATACGTTAACGTGGGCGCCATATTGGACCTGGCAGGACAGGCCTGTAACCCTATACAAGTGAACGGGGGAGCTGCTGTTTTTCTGGATAAAAAGCACTATAACGTCTACATTTCTCAGCTGATTTCAATGAGTCGGTATGCTAAATGGACAACGGCTATATTGTTAACATCTTTAATGTTGGAGAGCTGGACTTTGACTATGTTGGTCCCTGGGCCTCCAGGAACTAGCCCTGTAGCTTTCAGCCTCCTTGCCCAAGGCACTTTGTAAATATGGCCTCTGTCCACTCAGCATACCCGAGGCCCTGCAGTAAGGTATGTGAAGTGCACTTGATTTGTCCACTTCACATACCTTACCACATACCTTACCACAGGGCCTCGGGTATGCCAGGAGGTCCTTGTCCAATGGCGATACCTCGGCCAATCGTAGCGACTTGGAATTGGATTTCTGGCCCTCAGAGTGTTTTGAGCCATTTTATCAAATTTCTCTGATTTACTTCAAACTTGGCACATGGGAAGCTCTTCCTCCAGGAATGAATGTCCCAAAATTTCAAAAATCTATGGTTTTTGAAATATAAACAATGTATTGTCAGTGGACACGTTGACATTTCTTGACCTTTAACCAAATAAGGCCATATTTTCAATTCTGCAGTTAATTTTAAATCCAAAATTAGAACACGTGATCTCTGTGACCTCCTGAATCAACTGGCCTTGGATCTGTATTGCTACAAAGACTCTGAAAGGAAGTATCCCTGGAGGAGAGATAGAAGCCTGAAATACAGGATTCTGGATTAGAGGGTCAATTTTAGTTGCCTCTATAAATTTCACATCATTTAAAGCTATTTTAGCTGAAATATGTATAAATGTCTATTTATATATGTCTATGTGTACATGTCTATGTGTACATGTCTGTGTACATGTCTATGTATACATGTACATGTATACATGTCTATGTATATATGTCTATGTATATATGTATATGTATTTATGTTTATGGTCTCTCCCGTTTTTGACCTCAGTGATGAATACGTTGGGTTTTCTGTGGCTGCTTCACAATAAAAGTCCCACTGTGTTTGTCCAGTTGAGGTGTTTTAATGTGAAGCAGCAGCAGCAGGAAATGTGTTAGTATTAGCAGCAACTTAATGCAGCTCAGATACGGCTGTAGGAGAGTGAACAGGAAACAATGAGGCTGATATCAATCAGAGCAGCTTACAAACAGTATCACTCGTTACATGCTGCAGCGTTTCCTCTCAATGTGTCACGAGCCTGAATCTATGGCGGACTCCGCCACTAACGATTAAAACCACCGCCCAGAGAGATAATTACTGAGTAGACATAAGGGTACGTTGATTACAGAAATAATATTTGACTAAAAATAGAATCAAACACTTGGTTTGATTTGGTGAAAATATGAAAGATTATAACCAGGGCTGTCAAAGTTAATGCGTTAAGGCAAATGTGTTTTAATGCCACTAATTTCTTAATGCATTAATACAACTTGTGATTTTTAGGTTGTAACGGCTCAGTTTTAAAGTTAGAGTGAAGATACTGGTATCATATGAAACTAGAAAACATAAGGAAAAGGCATAGCCATTTTCAAAGGGGTCCCTTGACCTCTGACCTCCAGATATGTGAATGAAAATGGGTTCTATGGGTACCCACGAGTCTCCCCTTTACAGACATGCCCACTTTATGATAATCACATGCAGTTTGGGGCAAGTCATGCTTCTTCCAGCTCAAAAGATCTCTAAAGTCAGAACTTTTTTCATCTCCTTCCGATTTACATAAAGTTATACATGCTTTTATTTTTTCTTGCCTAGATTACTGTAATGGACTTTATGTTGGTATCAGCCAGAGCTCCATTCACCGACTCCAACTGGTGCAGAACGCTGCCGCCCAAATCTTTTAATTTTTTTATTTAGTGAAGCAAGACAAAACAGGTGAAATTTGACAAGACAAACAAAAACAAACAAAAGAGAAAAGTAAATAAATAAAATACATCGGGTGACTTGACAAAATGAACGGGACAGGCCAATTCTAACAAAACGAACAAAATGAGACAAATAAATAAGAGATGCTGGTGGAGGGAGGGGGGTGTTATCGACAGTGCAGGGCAGTCTGTTGTGTAAGGTTCTAGTGTGTGTGTACAGTTGTGTGCGTTTGTATGTATGCAGTGTGGGGGGGTGTAGGGTGTTTGTTTGTTTGTATCTAAAGAGGAGAAAGAAAAGGGCGGGAAAGAGAGAGAGGGGGTGGGGGGTGGGTGGGTTGAGTATTTTTCGTGGCAGGGGTGGCTTATAATATCTCATGGTCCGACAATGTTATGTTATCATATTTTGTCTTTATATATTGGTCTTTATTTGTATTTGCATTTGTATTTTTTTGTTTCCTGAGACAGGTTCCCCCCCTTAAGCTGCCCCCAGACGCTGGAGAGAGGGCTGGCTGTCAGAGGTTTCTACTGTCTACTGTCGCCCTTCTGCCCATTCTGAACAGCCCCAGACCCGTCAGGAGAGAGCCTGTTCTGTGTTGGGAGAGGGATTTTTTATTATTTGTTTTTCCCTTATCTTTCCCTTCCTCCTTCCCAATTCATTTCTTTAATTTTTTGTATTTATTTTAATCCGGACGTCAGGCCGCCCCAGCCAGGAAATAGGAAAAGGTGAAGGTGGATGATTAAGTAAAGGAAAGGGGGAAGAAGAGGAGGAAAAAGAAAGGGGGGAGGAGGAGTGGTGATGATTGATGGGGTGAAGATGCGATGGGGGGGAGGGAGGAGGAGGGTGTTATGCCAGACGGGTATAGTGAAGGGTTGTTGGTGCAATGTATTTTTTATATGTGATTATTATAATAACAATGATAAGTAAAGTAAATAAATTATCCAGTAAATAACTAAATAAATCAATTAATTAACCAATCCATCCTCCATCTAACCATCCGATTGATTCATTGTAATAGTAGTAATAATAATAATAATAATAATAATAATAATAATAAATATATATATACATACATACACATACACACATACATAATAATAATAATAATAATAATAATAATAATAATAACAATAATAAACGAAGAAGTCAAAAATCAAAATAGAAATATATATATATATATATATATGTTGATATTGTCTGAAGGTAGTGAATTCATAGTTGTAATAATAGTGATAAACCAGTAGACAGTATACTAATAAGAATAACCACAGTAATACTACAATTAAAAAATATATAGTAATAATGCTAATGATAATAATGATAATACTAATAGAGTTAGTTTGTAATATTAATAAAGAATATAATATAATAATAAAGAAAGACAAGAGAGAATAAAACAACAACAACAACACAAGTAAGGTTATAATAGTTGAAGAAAAAAAAGTAGTATTAATAAAGAAACAAGTAAAATACATTAATGTTAAAAATAATACCTGAGGGGAATAATGATAATAGTATAATACTAATAATAATAATAATAGTAGTAATCATAACCATGACAATTGACATGTCAATAATAACTATAATAATAGTAATAATAATACAAATAACAATAATAACAGTAGCAATAGCAGCATCAATAATAATAATATTGATAATACCTATAGTCATAGTGCCAGTAGTAGTAGATCAATAAATAAGCCACTTAATTCATTTATTCATTAGTAAATTAATAATAATGGTAGTCATAATAATAATGACAAATGGAGAGGAAAGAAAAGAACCAAATAAACCGATTAATCAAGTATTGAAACAGCAACCAATTAATCAATTGTAGTAATAATAATAATAATAATAATAATAATATTACCATTATTACTATCATTAAGAGAAAAGTAAAAATAAAATAAGAATATAAACTCATATATGCGTGCTAATATTGTTTGAAGGGAGTGAAAACATAGATAGTGATCTAATATACTAATAAGTTGGACATCCATTATGCAATAATAATTGATTGATAATCCATATGATATAGCAATGATAATAATAGTATAGTATAGCAGCACATTTTATACTAAGACAATAATAATAGCAACAAACAGCACATTTTATACTAAGACAATAATAATACCAAAAATCATACAAACAAATTACTAAGAAGAAAAAGATAAATTAATTAATTAATTATAAAAATATACAAAACATACAAAATCCCATTGGTTATGATGGTGGAGACCAGAGCAACGATTGTGCGAGGTGTGTGGGGAAATGAGGTATTGGTAAGGGGAGAGGTTTAGAGAAGACAGAGAGGGGAAAAAAAGGAATGACGCACACATAAAATAGTTCAGAGATAGGGTTTAGGAAAGGAAGGAGGATGTAGATGATCGATGATGTAAGTGAGCAGAGTGTGAATAGATGATGTGTTATATGTTCAGAATTGATTTTAAAATGTGACTGATCACTTTTAAAGCATTAAACGGCCTTATCCCAAATTACATCAAGGATCTATTGGCCCGCCTAGGCGTTCCCTTAGATCAACAGACGCAGCTCTGCTGGTTGTTTCCAGATCTCGGCTTGTGACCAAAGGTGACCGGGCCTTTGTGGTTAGAGCCCCCCCGACTATGGAACACTCTGCCTATTGAAATCAGACTCGCTACTTCATTACCATCTTTTAAGTCCCTTCTAAAAACTTTCTTTTACAGGAAAGTGTTTTTGAATAATTAATATGATGCTGTTGCTTTTATCATCCCTCTCTGGACATTTAATTCTGCTTTCTAAAAATGTATTTTATCCCCAGATGTTTCTTGTTTTTATGATCCCTCTGTTGTTTGTATTTTATTATTTGCTGATTTTTTTATTAATCTGAAAAGCACTTTATAACCTTATTTAGAAAAGTGCTATATAAATAAAGTTTATTATTATTATTATTATTATTATTATTATTATATAAGTCGTCAAGTCAGCACACTGACACACTGACAGCTGTTGTTGCCTGTTGGGCTGCAGTTTTCCATGTTATGATTTGAGCATATTTCTTTTGCTAAATGCAGTACCTGTGAGGGTTTATGGACAATATTATGTCATTGTTTTGTGTTGTTAATTGATTTCCAATAATATATTTATACATATATTTTCACAAAATAAGCGTATTTGTCCACCCCCATGTTGATCAGAGTATTAAATACTTGACAAATCTCCCTTTAAGGTACATTTTGAACAGATACAAAATGTGTGAATAATTAGTGATTAATCCAGATTAATTATTTTAATTGATTGACAGCCCTAATTATAACTTTAATGTGTACGATTTCACAGCATCCATGTTCCCTTTTTGTCTTTTCTTCCTTTGAGTGTGGAGGTGATGTGATGTGATGTGTGTGGGGGTGATCAGAGTCGGCCCGTCCTATAAGCTGAATATGTAGTTGCGTAAGGCCCCACAAATCCCTTTTTCCCCTTTAAATTAGGGCTGTCAATCAATTAAGATATTTAATCGCAATTAATCTCATGATTGTCCATAATTAATCATGATTAATCACACATTTATCGCACATTTTTTATCTGTTCAAAATGTACCTTAAAGGGAAATTTTTCAAGTATTTAATACTCTTATCAACATGGGAGTGGACAAATATGCTGCTTTATGCAAATGTATGTATATATTTATTATTGGAAATCACATCTCTCCTCTCCTCTTCCCTCTCCTCTTTTTTCCTCTTCTCAGTACGACATCCGGGTATTTTTGGCATACTGTAGATTTTGCTTTTGTTCACATACTACATTCTACATTTTGGCCAAATCAGTACGTACTACTAGTATAGTATGAGGTTGTACTACTAGTATAGTATGAGGTTGTATTACTAGTATAGTATGAGGTTGTACTACTAATATAGTATGAGGTTGTTCTACTAGTATAGTAGGTTAGAATACAGCCTTGGTGTGTGTGATCAGTTTGTTCTCTGATTTAAAGATCAATATAATTGTGTGAATAATAACACATCACGTTTAAAGCAGAGTCCTACCTGAGCTCCACAGCAGCAGCAGCAGCAGCAGCAGCAACAGGTGATCCATGACGTCCAGGTAGACCGTCTGTCTGCTCTGTGTGTGCTGTCCTCACGGGATCTCTGCGTAGTGGAGGAGCTGCAGCTTTACTCATCATTAAATTGACTTTAGTTTTACAGATATTAACACTCCCCTAATCTGCATTTCTTTGAAACTGATATTTTGATAAGAAGCTGCTGACAGATCACAGATTATAGGACTGTGGTTTCTGCTACCATGACAACCAGAGCAGGGTGAGATGTTCCTATCCGATTAATGCTGTCAGAGTGTTCTTATCATTTCTCGGTAAATGGACTGAACTATTGCTGCAACTAACTGTTATATTAATAGTTGATGAATCTGTCTATTCTGTTATTCAAGTAAAAATAGGGAGGATTTCAAAACCAAAGTGGGGGTCTGGGGGTCGTCCACAAATTTGAGTTTCAGAGACTTTGTTTCCTGAATTCTGGTGACTTTATTGACAAATTGATATGTGCTGGGTCTAGGCTTCAAGGCTAATGATACACGTGACTGTTTCCAGGACAAGCTGGGGCCCTGTGTGATAAGAGCTTCTTCTATCTCAGTTTTAATAAGTAATAGAAAAAGAATGGTGAATCGGCAAAGAAACAGGAAGATTTTTACTGATTGTGCAAAGTAATCAAATTTAGCATTGATTCCTTGCCAGCCAAACCATGTCCCAAAAAATAATAGTAATGCTTCTAGCATATTAAAGCTAGCCCTGTTAAACGTCAGGTCTTTGGCAGGAAAAACTTTTTTAATCAATGATTTTATTATTGAGCACAAGCTTGATTTTATGTTTTTAACTGAAACTTGGTTAGACCAAAATAACAGTGCAGCTGTTCTTATCGAGTCAACTCCTCCCAACTTTAGTTTTATGAGCGAAACTAGAATGCATAAGAAAGGAGGTGGAGTTGCCATATTGTTTAATGATTCCCTCCAATGCAAACAGATATCTTATGGACATTTTGCTTCTTTTGAATATGTCGCTCTTCAGCTGAACTCCTCTTCTCGAGCTTTGTTTCTGAATATCTACAGGTCACCTAAATACTGTGCAAACTTTTTGGATGATTTTACTGAACTGCTGTCTGTAATTTGTGTTGACTTTGACTGTGTAGTCATTGTTGGTGATTTTAACATCCATGTTGACAACCAACAGGACAAAGGGGCCAAAGAACTGTGTCAGGTTCTTGATAACTATGGAATGAGTCAGCATGTGACAGAGCCCACACACAATAGGGGACACACTTTGGACTTAATCATATCAAAGGGCATGAACATTTCCAAGGTTGTAGTGATGGATGTTGCTCTGTCTGACCATTCCTGTGTATTCTTTGAGAGTACTCTTCCTGTGCACAGAAATGATCAGACAGAGGTAATCACAAAAAGGTATATCACTGAAAATACCAGTGATCAATCTGTTCAGGCTTTCTCTTCCACACCCACCCTCCCCTGGACCTCTGTCAATGAGCTTGTAGATAATTTCAATTCTAAAATTACAAATGTTATTGATACCATTGCACCCACCACGGTGAAGATTGTCTCTGGTAAGAAAAAATGTCCATGGAGAAATGCCATGTTAGTAAGAAATTAAAAAAGTGTTGAAAAGCTGAACGCCAGTGGCGGAAAACAAATCTACAAGTTCATTATGACATCTATAAAGAGAGGCTTTGCATTTATAATTCAGAACTGAGAAATGCAAGGCGGTCCTTCTTCTCTGACATCATCACCAAAAACAACAATAATGCACGTGCCCTGTTTGCTACTGTCGACAGGCTAACAAACCCTCCTGTGTCAGTAGCCTCTGAACTTTTATCCTCCAGGGCCTGCAATGAATTTGCTTCCTTTTTCACAGAAAAAAATTTAAAAAAATCAGACAAGCAGTCACTTCCTCCTCAGCAGGTACAGGATGTTTGTTGCCCCTGCGTCCACTTAAACCTGGTGCAAATAACATGACACAATTTGATCCAATAAATCAGACATACCTGGAGGAAATCATACAACATCTAAAATCCTCCTCATGCTGCCTTGACATTCTGCCAACAGATTGTATGGTCTCAGAGCTTTTACAGATTGTTAATGCATCTCTTGTTTCAGGAGTCTTCCCACAGGCCCTGAAAACTGCCGTCATCAAACCACTCCTCAAAAAGAACAACCTGGACTCATCAATAGTAAATAATTACAGACCGATATGAAATCATCAATTCTTGTCTAAAATCATTGAAAAAATTCGTTTTTCAACAATTAAATAGCTTTCTGGCACTAAACAACTCTTTTGATGTCTTCCAGTCAGGTTTTCGACCTCACCATAGCACTGACACTGCTCTTGTTAAGGTCTTCAATGACATCCGATTGAACACAGACAGTGGTATAATTTCAGTTTTAGTTTTACTGGATCTCAGTGCTGCATTCGACACGGTTGACCATAATATATTACTAGACCGACTGGAAAACTGGGTGGGTATTTCTGGCGTAGCACTCAGCTTGTTTAAATCCTACCTAAAAGACAGGGACTTCTTTGTGTCTATAAGTAATTGCAAATCTGAGCTGAACAAAATCACATGCGGAGTTCCCCAAGGCTCCATCTTGGGGCTTCTTTTGTTTAACATCTACATGCTCCCACTGGGTCAGATTTTTGAATACAACAAAATAAATTACCATAACTATGCAGACGACACACAAATTTACATAACTCTATCACCAGGAGACTACAGTCAAATACAAGCACTGAGTGAGTGCAATGAACAAGTCAATAATTGGATGTGTCAGAATTTTCTTCAGCTGAACAAAGTCAAAACTGAGGTTGTAGTTTTTGGAGCCAAAAAGGAAAGATTAAAGGTTAGTGCTCACCTACAATCTGTAATGTTAAAAAAGCTCGGACCAAGCCAGAAATCTTGGTGTAGTCATGGACTCTGACCTGAGCTTTAACAGCCATATCAAGACAATTACAAAGACAGCCTTCTATCACCTGAAGAATATAGCAAGAATTAGAGGACTGATGTCTCAGCAGGATTTGGAAAAACTAGTCCATGCATTTATCTTAAGCCGACTTGACTACTGTAACGGCGTCTTTACTGGTCTTCCTAAAAAATCAATCAGACAGCTGCAGCTGATTCAGAACGCTGCTGCTAGAGTCCTCACTAAGACCAAGAAAGTGGATCAGTCCAGTTCTGAGGTCTCAACACTGGCTCCCTGTCTCTCAGAGAATTGATTTCTAAATACTGCTGCTGGTTTACAAAGCACTAAATGGTTTAGGGCCAAAATGTATTTCTGATCTTCTGCTATGTTCTGAACCATCCAGACCTCTGAGGTCATCTGGATCAGGTCTGCTTAGTGTCCCCAGAGTCAGAACTAAACATGCAGAAGCAGCATTCAGTTTTTATGCACCAAATATCTGGAACAAGCTTCCAGAAAACTGCAGGACCGCTACAACTCTGAGTTCATTTAAAACAAAGCTTAAAACTTTCCAGTTTGCTGCTGCCTTTAATTAAACCAGATAATGATCTTATACTGCACTACAGCTTTTATTCTTGTGTGTTGTACTCTATTTTAGCCTCTATCATGGCTTTTATTTGTGGCTTGTTTTTATTTTCCAATCTTTAATGTTCTTATGTTTTTATAACTGTCTTAATTATGTCTTAATGAGAGAGATGGATAGTAAACAGCAGAGGATCAGAAGAAGCAGAGAGATGTTCTTCTGATGTGAACAGCCAGGCTTCAGCTTGTGCGGAGATTAATAGTGCGGCGCTTCCGTTCACTACGGGAACCCACGCGGCGCAAATCCGCTGGCTCTTCGCCGTTATGAATCTCCCAGAGAAGCTGATATGGAGAGGGCAGAGAAGATCCGGCAGCTTGTGAGAAGCTCCGGTACGCATGAAAAAGTCACGGTACGCCATAAGGAGTAAAATGAGTAAAATACTGCATACTGCTTACCGGTCCACTTCAAGCACTGCTCATCTCTCATGACATGTTGAGCCAGACAGCCCACAACTGCTTACTGCAAACTCTCTCATCTCTCTCTGTCATGGCACACATTCTGTAGCCTTCACATTCATTTTATGTAGCACCACCTTGTGGCAGTTTGTTGTAACTGTAAAGTGTTTTCTCAGTGGTCAGTTCAGATCATTTGATCATAGGTTAGAGGTCAACCAGGAAATGTTGTAGTGTGTAAGAATTTCTCCATGCGGTCAGACCGAAGGCTTCTTTCCCTTTTTCCTTTACGTTTGTGCCTTGGAGAGCCTTTGCTTGTAAGTGTTGCTACTTATTCTGTGTTCTATGTTAATGTGCATATCAATAATTTGGACTTCATATGTTTGGATTAAAAACAAAGTCATTTGTGATAATTTCATTTGCTAAGGTTAAAAATGCTAAGCTAAGCTAAAAATGTAGCTTCTTGTCATAGTGTGTGCATGGAGGCTATTTAAAAGCAATGTCAATTCATTTGTGCTGTATTTTGAGAACAGTTTGTAACAAAGCATTGTATATTTGTATTGTTTCAGTTTTACAAAAGAAAGAATAAGAGAAAAGAGGACTCAGTAAAACACTTGAACTTTACTCCTGTCTTCAACTTCTCTGAATCCTGTTTGTTAGCTATCTGTCACTTTTTGCGTATGAGCAACACGCATCAGGGACAGAATACTCTCCCTCTCCTCCTCACTGTGACCGCCCGGCACAGAGCGATTGGGCCAGCCCAGTGTCAATTAAGGAAAAGAAATGGGCCGATTTACCTGTTTTATTGGCCCCAAAAAAAAAAAGAAAAAATGACATACGTCGGCCCAAAAGGACGTTGGCCCACCGGGAAAACGCCCGTTATGCCTGATGGCCAGTCCAGCCCAGCTGTATGTGAATACAGCTCGCCGCCGGGTGATGTTATGAACCCAGAAACGACGGCGTTTAGTTTTCTGACATATCTGGGACTTCCACAACATGTACAAAGCAGCAACTGTGGTTATTTCTTCCATGGTTGATGGAGGAAAGAAAAGTTGTTGGTCCAACTTCGCTCTTGGTGTGAACACAGCTTTACAATTGAGCCACAACACAAAGCTACTCTGCTCTTTTTCATTCCTCATCTAAACGTATTGTGTCTCTCCACCACAGGGTAGTTTGATGAACATCCTCAGAGACAGAAATCAGACAACAAAAAAATAAACTTTATTGGACGCACCGCTCAAACCGCTTGAAAAAAAGGACTTACAGTTGATCTATACGTCCTAAAGTGTCTAAAACACCCACGATGAAGCATGTCTACGTTTAAAGACAAAGACGGTGCTGGATACTGAAAGAGGAAGATGACCCAACGGCCGGGGAGACCCCACAAAACAGCTTCTTTTTAATGTGAGGATCCACATGTCCTCACATTACTATCTCTATTACTTGTCCTCAATTGATTTATTGAAAGTAAATTAGAAATAAATCCAGTGGACAGCATGAGCAACAGGACAGTCACCTTCAACTTTATCTATAAAATCAGCTGCAGCATCTTGTTTTAGTGGTTTTAGTTTAGAGCCAATGAAAGAATCTCTCTCATGATTCTGACATTACGTTTGAATCGAGAAGATGAATTAAAGATACTGATATTGAACTTGTGTCTATGAGGCTCGTATGTAAGTTTGGTTTTTGTTGTTTGTTTTGTTTATATATTTGAAACAGTGGACTATCTAAAGTTAACCCTTTATGTGCTGTCAGTCATTTCTCTGAAGAGCGGTGTTTGCCCTCACATTCAACACAGCATGAAATCACCCTCAGCTCAGAATCAAATCTCTGAATGTCCTTTTTTATAACACTGACTGACTGAGCTGCTGTCAGTTTGTTAGAGCAGTTCCACTAAAATGTTTATTGCACATAATCTCAGTTTAAATAGTAAAGATTGGTATGAAGCGTGGACACGTCCGATCAGTGAATGATGATCTCTATCACTCATGATGTGATTGGTCACACTGATGGAACATAATTCCTATAATATTGTAGATTATGTGTTAATATTTCTGAGTGAGCAGGATGGTGGTGCAGCTGCATAACGGAGTTAGAAAGGGAGTTTTTTATTTAAATCGGATGCATATAATCTGATCGTGTTTTAACAGCATTTCAGTGACTGTGTCTAAATTTACTACATGTGTTGAAGAAATTGAAATTAAGCCACTGAATGCTGTTGAGCCAAGATCCAAATAGATGTTTAAAATCTACTGTATTTTATCTTTTAAATCGCCAAACACATTATTACTGGATCAGATTTTGAGCTTACAATCATGCATCTACATCTTGATCTATATATGTTTTAGATTTTTCATCTTCAGTTGCTGTCCCCTGTGTTTTGTCTCCGTCAGATTAAATGTAATGCAGGCTACAGTCCAATACACAGTCAGATTCACCATTTCATCATCCATTAAGGAAACGTTAGTCTGGTAAAAGATGAACCAATGGACAACACTGATAAAACTTTATTATATTACTGACACTTTCCACTGCTCTGACTTCTGTTTTATAGATAAATATGCACAGTCGGCTACATGCGTTAACATCTTTATGTCGACTGGATTAAAATGGAGGTTGTTCCTTTTCTTTACCTGTTACCATGGTGAATCGTGGTATCAGAGCTCTATTGATGATGGCTTTTGATGTTCAGCTTTAACCTACTCAGAGTTGATTGATCTGACTCAGATCAGCTGTTCTGGAAGCGACAACTCAGGATTAGTAAACTCAGAGTTCAGGTTTAGACTGAAACGGAGCCCAGACAAAACATGAAAATAATACAAGACACAATCCCAACAAATATATATAAAATATATTCAGGAAAGCAGAGAAGTTGTTTAACAGTTTAATGTTCTGTAAATATTCCCATCATATATGACAGGATTATGACAAATCCAGTGGCGGACTCAGTGGAAGAAAATATAAAAAAAGGACATCTGCTGCAACAGCTGCTTCATGGAGTGTTTAACCATTTCAATGTCTGTTTCCCAGCAGAGATCTCACACTCTGTAATGGCATCTCAGCTCTGTTCAACAATGTCAAACTCAGTTTTAGTTTGACTGGTCAGGGTGAATAGGAGGAAAGGCTGCTCTCATTTAGTCACCAGCCCACAGAAACTTGTAAGAGGAAACATGTTCTGCTAACATGTCAGTATTGACTGTGTTTATCACATACAGTTCAAATACAAGTTTGGCATTCAAATAAAATACAGGTACATGGTCTGTTTTGAACTCACCCCTCATTTGACCTTTCTAATATTGTACAGCTTGCTGTGTTTTTCTGTGTTCAGGGTCACAGGAGGTATTGAATATTCACTCATTAATATCATGTATATATTCCATATTCACTTGGGATAGGATGTATAGGTGTTGGTTGAAGAGTAGCGACGTTACGTTGGTGTGTCAGTAATAACACTCAGGACGCTCAGATACGGTTGATTCCTCTTTACTGACTTATCTTAACACAACAGCACAGTATTACCACCACAGAGGCTTATAACCATAGATTATAACCACAGAGGCTGACAAATACAAATTACAGAGCAAGTAAGTAGTCTTCTATTTTTCATCCATTTTTCCCTCCCACCCCCAACAATAAAGGAAATAACCAATATAACACTAATGGAAACAGTTACAAGACTTAGAGCAACTGAGCATCTGAGGAGCAGGGGTGAAATATATAAAAAAGGACTTCATGGAGTATTTAACCATTTCCTCACATGTTTTCTCCACTTGTTTGTATTTGTTCCTCTTGTCCTGTGGAGACTTCAGCTGGTCCTCCAGGTCAATGACTGCTTGTTCTATGGAAAAAAACGTTTTGACTCTAGAGAGAAAACTCACAGAATCGACGCACAGCTCCATCTTCATCCTCACAGAACAGAGGCCTGTACTACGAAGCCAGTTCAACATACCCAGGGTATCTTCTCGTTATCTGGCTTCACTAACCCTAACAAACGAGATCACACTAAGCGGTCCTATGAAGCTGGTTATCAACTAGATAAATTAACCCAGGGTTTCTCTGTCTGGCTGGTGAAGTGAACGGTTGTGATGAGCGTGTACTGCCCTCAAATGGTCACAGAAGGGAATTACAACATCAGGTTTAAAGGGGAGCTACGCCCATTTTCAAAATTCATACATGTTATTCCTATGGTCTAAGAAAGTCCAAAAAAATATTAGTAAACATGAACAACTCTCTCCCAAATCTAAAAAGCTAGAGTGCTAAAACTTGTGATGTCACAGGGGTATAAAGTGTGGAGCTGCTACATAGACAATGAATGGGAGGGATGTTCTAGATCAGCCATTCTCAACCAGTGTGCCGCGGCCCACCGGTGTGCCGCAGAGCGCCATCTAGTGTGCCGCGGAGGCAGTGGTACTAGATTATTTTTTTATTATTATTTAGCAAAGTGAACAGGTAAAACCTAAAGGAGGTAAGATGCCAGCTGCCGTAAAACCAAAGCCTATTGAAGGAGGCTGAGACACGGACGGACACGGGTCTTGTATTGGGTATAACACATGCGCAGTGTAACTGGAGCTGCGGTCGTGCGTTGCGATCGGCTCAATTTCGGCGAGTGCAGAGCAGATATTACTGCGCATGTGCGGTACCCCGAAGGCGCGTTGATTAAGTGTGACCCAACCTCCTTCAATAGGCCTTGTGTAAAAACACCAAACATCATCAGGTAGAGACAAACGTGTTTGCCACTGTTAGCTAGTTAACGTTCTCGGATGCAGTGAGACAAAATGGATCGGTTTTTAAAGCGAAAAAGTAATGTGGGAGACAACCCTGCGCCAGTAAAAGCTCCGAAGCGTGTGGTGAGGAAATATGACCCTGAATACATTAAATTTGGATTGGTAATGGCAGGCAGTGATGCTGAGCCCAAGGCACAATGTGTTGAATGTGGTGAAATCTTGTCAAATGAGGCGCTAAAACCATCGAAGCTCCAGAGACACTTAAACACAAAGCACCCAGGATGTGTCGAGAAGCCAAAAGAATATTTCCTAAGGAAAAGGGACGGGCTTCAGGCACAACAGAAAGTCATCACAACATTAACAACTCAGTCAAAAGCCACTTTGAAAGCTAGCTACATGGTTGCTGCTCGTGTAGCTCGTAGCAAGAAACCCTTTACGATTGCAGAGGAGCTTATTTTGCCAAGCGCTGTGGATATGTGCCGAGAGTTACTGGGGGAAGCCGCTGCAACCAAAATTCAGTCAATACCCCTCTCCAATGACACCGTGAGCAGAAGAATTATTGACATGAGTGATGACATCGAATGCCAACTTCTGGAAGGAATAAAGGCAAGCCCATACTTTGCCATACAGCTGGACGAGTCGACTGACGTTAGCAATGCCGCTTTATTGTTAGTTTTTGTAAGATACTGCAAGGACAGTAATCTTCACGAGGATCTATTTTTTTGCAAGGAGCTTCCAACAAGAACAACGGCAGATAATGTAATGCGCTGCCTTGATGATTACTTCACTGAAAAAGGTCTTGATTGGAAATACTGTACAGGTGTTTGCACAGACGGCGCTGCATCAATGACGGGAAGACATCGTGGTGTTGTAAAACAGATCCAGGAGAGGGCGCCAGACGCCAAGTGGACGCACTGTTTCTTACATCGGGAAAGTCTAGCTACAAAGCAGATGTCACCAGAACTGCATGAAGTCATGAACGTGGCTGTGAAAACTGTTAACTATATTAAGAAAAATGCACTCAACTCAAGGTGTTTTGCTGCTTTGTGTGAAAGACTTGATGCAGATCATTTGCAGCTGTTGTACCACGGTGAAGTAAGGTGGCTTTCAAGGGGACATGTGCTTAATCGCCTTTTTGAACTGAGAGAAGAAGTGCACACATTTCTGGAAGAGCAGCACTCCCCTCTTGCTGAGCATTACACTGATGGTAACTTTTGTGCAACACTGGCCTACTTATCAGATATATTTGACCAGCTCAATATATCAATGCAAGGCAGAAACAGCACAGTGTTTTTGGTTTCAGACAAAATTGAGGGCTTCAAGAAAAAACGTATTCTGTGGAACAGAAGAGTCAAGGAGGGACGATTTGACGTGTTTTCACTCCTAAGTGAAACTTTGGAAGCCACTCCTCATGTCAACATATCCAGTGTTATAACCCAGCATTTGACTCAGTTGTCAGGAAAGTTTACAGGCTACTTCCCAGAAGATGCACGAGATGGAAACCTTTGGATTTTGGACCCTTTCTCTGTGGATCCTGCTTCAGAAGACATAGCTCTCTCCACTGTGTTGGAAAATGAACTGATGGAACTATCAGCAGACAGCAGCCTGAAACTTCAGCTCACACAAGTTGACCTTGCTTCATTCTGGATACTGGCTGCCAGTCAATATCCCTCTCTGTCAAAACGGGCAATCAAATTTCTGTTGCCTTTCACCACCACCTATTTATGTGAGTCAGGGTTTTCCATTGTGACTGTCACAAAATCAAAGGCAAGGAACAAACTGAAAGCAACTTTGAATGCTACTCTGCGTGTCAGCCTCTCACCCATCCCACCATGACTTGATCTCATTATTTCCCAGAGGCAAGCCCAAGTGTCTCACAGAGGGTAAGCAGAATATGTATTTTGGTCATTACAGCTGACAGTGGCATAACACATATCTACAGCCCAGTTTATTATATGTTGTATAAACATGTTAGGTTTTTTACTCATTTATTTGGGAAGGTGGTCCTCGGAAATGTTTTGACAATCACAAGTGGGCCTTCAGTTGCAAAAGGTTGAGAACCCCTGATCTAGAACATCTCTCCCAATTCATTGTCTATGGAGCAGCTCCACACTTTATACCCCTGTGACATCACAAGTTTTAGCACTCTAGTTTTTTTGATTTGGGAGAGAGTTGTTCATGTTAACTAGTATTTTTTGGACTTTCTTAGACCATAGGAATAACATGTATGAATTTTGAAAATGGGCGTAGCTCCCCTTTAAACCTAATGTTGTAATTCCCTTCTGTGACCATTTGAGGGCAGTACATGGTCATCACAACCATTCACTTCCCCAGCCACAATAAACACCGAAATACTTTTGCGTCCACTTTCAAAGTAAAACAATTCAAACATACAGCGGCGATTCCGATATGCTGTCCACTCCAGCTGGGGATAGACAGAACATTCACAATGATAGCATGGACATGTTTTATTAGAATAAATGTATTGTCAGTTTGTTCTAGATAAAAGACAATGGCAGTAATGTTAGCTGACCAGACGAAGGTCTCTCCATGAATCACTGCTGATCCTAGTGTTGGCTTTTCCTGCTTCAGCCCCGCTGCTTCAGCCTCCGGGGCTGAAGCAGGAAGAGAAACGTTATTGCCTCCCGACTGCGCCCGCAGGGAGACACCTGCACCTGGTCGAGTTTTGGTCGGAGACGATAACGTAACTCGTTGCGGAGCCCCATCACTTCACAAGACACGGGAAACCTCTGTTGGTCTGGAGGAGCTACAGCAGTTATTTCTGCACAAACGTCCACTGTACATTCACTAGATATTCTCAGAGCTAAACTAACTCTTCTGCAGTGTGGAGTGAGCGCGCATGCACGTCTAGAGGTGGAGCGAAACAGCGAAACAGCGAGAACGCGCGCGGTGTGTGAGTGAAGGCAAGCAGGCAGAGGAGCAGAAACTCTGGCCACACGCGAGCGCACATAGGCGAGCGCACATGGGATCCCGACCCGGTAGATTTATACGTGTAAAAAGTTACAAACAGTCCCTTTAAATACAAAAGTAAGTCAAATTCATAGAAATTAAGTACATTTTTTAAGTGCAAAATTAAGTAAACTCCGTATGTACAAAATTAAGTAAACCCCTTATGTACAAAGTAAAATTGTCGGTGTCTTTGGTTTCAAATTGCGTCGGCTGCTTGGACTCTGGTATACCTGCTTTCAAGTCTAGTTTTCAATGACATCTATTTTTGCAAAATTCTTGATTACAACATTAAGTGATATTCTTATAAAATAAGTAAAACCTTGAATTACAAATTTCTGTAAATTAATAATAATAAATGTTAAGTACAACAAAATTCTTATGAGTTAAGTATATTTGTAAAAAATTAGGTAAATTCCATAAATACAAAAGTAATTAAAATTCATAGAAATTAAGTAAATTCTTTAAGTGCAAAATTAAGCAAAATTCTTTTGAATAAAGAAATTTCAATTATAAAAAGCTAGTTCCTTAACTACAAAATGAATCAAAATTCTTGAGTACAAAAATGAGCCAAATTCTACTGAAATAAAATTAAGTAAAATTCTTATGTAATAAGAAAATTCCTTAATCACAAAATAAGTAAAATTCTTAAAAAAATAAGTACTTAATCATGAATGATTTGCAAAATCCTTTATTACAAGATTAAGAGAAATTCTTATGAAATAAGCAAAATCCTTCATTAGAAAAAAAGTAGTAACAGTAAAATCCTCAATTATACATTTGTGTAAATTTGTTAAGAACAACATTAAGAAAATTCCCAAAGTACAAAATTCGGTAGAAATTTATAGAAATGAAGTACATTGTTTAAGTGCAAAATTAAGTAAACTCCTTATGTACAAAAATGAGCCAAATTCCACTAAAATAATATTAAGTAAAAATGTTATGTAATAAGAAAATTCCTTAATTACAAAATTAAGTAAAATTCTTAAAAAATAAGTACATTACTTAATTATGAAAATTTGAGAAATCCTTGATTACAACATTAAGTGCAATTCTTATTAAATAAGCAAAATCCTTAATTAGAAAAAAAGTAGTAACAGTAAAATCTTCAATTATACATTGGTGTAAATTTGTTAAGTACAACATCAAGAAAATTCACAAAGTACAAAATTCGGTAGAAATTCATAGAAAATAAGTACATTGTTTAAGTGCAAAATTAAGTAAACTCCTTATGTACAAAAATTAGCCAAATTCTACTGAAATAAAATTAAGTAAAAATCATATGTAATAAGAAAATTCCTTAATTACAAAATTAAGTAAAATTCTTAAAAAATAAGTACATTACTTAATTATGAAAATTTGAGAAATCCTTGATTACAACATTAAGTGCAATTCTTATTAAATAAGCAAAATCCTTCATTAGAAAAAAAGTAGTAAAAGTAAAATCTTCAATTATAAATTTGTGTTAATTTGTTATCTACAACATTAAGAAAATTTCCAAAGTACAAAATTTGGTAAATTCCTTAAATACAAAAGTAAGTAAAACTCATAGAAATTAAGTACATTGTTTAAATGCAAAATTAAGTAAACTCCTTATGTACAAAATCAAGCAAAACTCTAATTAAATAAAATTAAGTCAAATTCTTATGAAATAAGAAAATGCCTTAATTATAAAATTAAGTCAATTTGTCGGTGTCTTTGGTTTCAAATTGCGCCGGCTGCTTGGACTCCGGTATACCTGCTTTCTAGTCTAGTTTTCAATAACACATTATGTTTGTGAGGTGTTTTTAGAGATTTACATCTTCAGTAGGAACCAATGGGCTACATACGTTCTGACAGGAAGTCAGAAAGTATGAAAAGACTAACACATTGTTGGTTTTCATGTTGAGAGTAAGACAAATATAGTATATAATGTATTGAATAAATCCAGCCTTCTTGTTTAAAGGGAACATTCATATAAAATGAGCTGTTGGTGGGTTGTGAGTTATAAATCCATCTGGATGTGAGATGAGCTCCTTGGAGGTGCTACTCTGCTCCCTGAGCTCCTTCCTCTTCAGTCGGCCCTCCTTCAGCTGCAGGAACACCCAGGTTATAATAAACCGGCTCAGTGTTCTCCCGTCTGCCCGGCTTCTGCCCTCTGGTGGCCTGGAGACACATGACAGCACACAGATGTGACTTCCTGCATCACTCCTCTCTCTTCACTTCAATAAACACAGACTGAGTGCTTCATGTCAGTCAGTGGTCTGAACAACAGACGTGTGTCAGTACCTTATAGTAGAAGTAAAGGCCAATGTTCGCCAACAGCAGAATCAGCGGCAGGACGACCGCTCTGATGATAAAAGGCCTTAGATCTGATCAAACACATGGACAGTCATCACATCACATCACATCACGAGACCAACATCTCCCATTAAACACAAACTGTAGTGACCTGAAATCTAAAATCACTTCTTCAAAAGTAAAGTTCTTATGAAATTCCTTAAGTACAAAATGAAGTAAAGTTCTTATGAAATGAGACAGTCAGCTTACCTGCGACAGTGAGAGAGATCAGACGGCTCTCAGAGAAGAAGTCGTGAGAAAAAACATAGACGTGATAAACACAGCTGTAGCTTCCTTGGTGGGCGGGCTCTGCAGCAGGAAACAGGAAGTGGGCGGAGTGATTGACAGCTGGCTTGGTGTAGGTGAGTGCTGAGGTGGAGGAGGTGAAGGTGAGCTGGAAGGAGCCTCCTGGGTACTGTGGCTGGATGGAGCAGCTGATGTTGAAGGTGGAGCCCCTGAGCACGTGAAACCCCTGCTGCTGGGCCTCGGAGACCCCGTCCACAGAGGAGGACCCAGAGATGTTGGGCTGAAGCAGCAGGTCTGTAAACACAGAGAGATGATTGGCTGAGAGCTGGGGCACGTTCAGTCTGAAAACAGTGTGCTCTGGTTTGCTACGGTTTCCAGGTTGAAAGGCGTGTTTCCTCGAAATGGTGGGTGTGTCAGAGGTGTTACCCAATCAGCAGCGACGTGCACAAACCCTGTCGTACTATAAAGGCAGTGCATTTGCGTAGCACAACAGAGTGTTCAATGCACCACCGTTTCCGTTTAAATGTTTTTCTATGTTTTGTTGATCCTCCGTTCAACAAAATGGACCTGATTTTGTGCCTCCTCGTCTCCTCGATCCTCGATGCTCCGGCTTGTGATCCTGAAATCAATCTCAGCGCTCCATCTTGAAGGACATCCCAATTCCTAAACTACATCTGGAGGAGCGAGGAGGCTTGCCGAAGGAGCTAATAGCGACGATACATCTGTGTGTAGACTTTGCGTAAGTCTTCTCGGTACCCGTGTTTTTTTATGTTTTTTAACAACTTTATTGAGGCAGTTATCAAGTTTAAAACACTTGTGTATACAACTGGAGTCTACAATTACAAACACGCCATGGGGACTAAAGGTTGTAATAAAAAAGATTAAACAAATCAAAGTTATATAATATCTTGTAAAGCTTTCAGTGGTTTATATGTTTTAACAGCGTTTTTGTTTGTACATTCAGATATAGAGGAAATATATTGTCTGACATGGTCATGAAGAATTTGGATTTGTGAATTTAGTTAAAATAACACGCAAATTAATGAAAGAGAAGTGTGAACAGAGACACCTGTGATGTATCAAAGAGGCGTGACAATGTGCCACACGTCATATTTAATTGATGTGGCTTTAAAATGACGGCTCCGAGGCGAGGATGTCTCATTTTGTTAAAAGCCTGTTGCCTCAACTCCTCTCTCCTCGCGTCTCTTCCTCGCCTCTTCAGCTCACATCTCTCGTGGGTGGGACTAAGATGCGAGGAGAGGAGGCGAGGAACGGAATCGAGGATGAACAAACTGGGAAATGGGAAAGGCCTACAGACAGACAGGTGTGTCCTGTCAGGTGAAGCTCAGCAGTCTGTGGAGAGTTTGAAGTTTTCAGAAACAAGCCCACTTCTAGGGCAAGCTGTTTTAACATTTAACAGCTAGACAGGAGATTCATTAGAGATGTCTGCAACGTTGTTTTGCCTAGTCATAACTCTAATTCTAGATATCTGCAATTATATTTTGACTAGGCAAAACTCTAATTTTAGATATCCATAATTACATTTTGACTAGTACGATTCAAACTACTTTGCCATTCATGTGTATGGGGCTTCTCATTACAGATATCCACAACTGAATTATGACTTGTCGTAATTCCAGTTTCAGATATCTACAATTTAATTATGACTAGTCATAATTACAGTTCAAGATATCTTTAATTCCTCTCAATTGTAGATATCTACATTGTCCTTTTTAGATATCTAAAATGAAATGTTGACTAGTCAGAATGACGTTGTAGATTTCTCTAACTGGAGTTAGTTAGTCTAAATGTAATTACAGATATCTAGAATTTTTGACGAGGTGAAATGACGTTGCAGATATCTGTAATTACGTCAGAAGGGGGGGGGGGGATGGGACGGGAGGTGAAGCTATTCAAACATACTCTGGCGCTGCACTGCAGTCGTATGGGTTTATAAAGTGTGTCTGGAGACAATAAATCTACAATAAGCTGTAAATTTCTACCACAACTCTCTAGTGAACAAAGCTCTCGTTGGCCACAGATTCCTTGATGATGAGCTCTTTCTATTTCAAGTCATTTTCTAACGATCTGATCCACAGCGGTCCCTGACCACTCGTCTCACAGCCGGCTGCACATAGGCCCTGTTCAGACCTGGTATTAACATGCGTCCTCAGTGATCGGATCACAAGTGGACAGCTCTAAGTACAGGTCTGAACACACTCAAGACGCATTGAGGACGCATTGAGATCGGATCTTTCAGACCACATTCAGAGGTGGTCTGGGCCACATGTGGCCACATTCTTTTAGCAGTGTGTACGCGAATGTGTCCTGGGCCACATTAAGGACCGCTTACTGATCTGATGTCCCGCTGGGATCCGCGGGATCACTGCACCCCTCAGGTGAATAAACAGGCAGACTCGGGCGCTTGTCAGCTTGGAAACAGCCTCTGTGCTCTACTGTATCCTGTCAGTACAACTGTATTTTATTAAAATATATGAGGCGGGGAAGTGAGATCGGATCACAAGTGGCCACTGAAGACGCATGTGGAGACGCATTCTAATGCCAGGTGTGAACAGACGTACTTAAAGCTGTCCACTTGTGATGCGATCACCGAGGACGCATGTTAATACCAGGTCTGAACAGGGCCATAGAGACCAATGTCATGTGTCCAGCTCGGAGGACGGCTCGTTGTGATTACAATGAGGTCGTAGCTCGTTGTCTACCTTACTACGGTTAGAAAGAGACGTTGTTTGTGTTTTAACTATGTTTCTCTTATGAGTTATTGATCCGGGAAGTTTGAATCTGTGAATATCTGTCACACTTTACCGAACTATCCAAGTTAGCAAAAGCTTCTGCTGACACTGTTCAGATGCTTTGTTGGGCCAATATCGTCAGCCTCAGCCTTGATGAGCAACATCATGCACAACAATTCTTACTAGTCATAATGAGGTTTGAGTTATCTGTAACGGTTATTTAGGATAGACAGAACTGAATTACAGACATCTCTAACTGTTGTTTTGACTAGTCACAATGTAATTATGACTAGTCAAAATGTAGTTGTAGATATCTCTAATGTTAATTCTGGATAGTCAAGCTGAGCTATTAAATGTTAAAACGGCTTGCCATACACTTTTCTACACTTTAGGATGTCATTGTCCTGGATAACTTTACAGTTCAGTCCAATGGAAACCACCGACTGTCACTGTGACGGAGGAAGGAACATACTGGAAACATTACTGTCATAGATCATAGTCTGCTGCGATTCTAGCTGGTGCATGTGTGTGTCATTGTGGGTACATTACTGTCATAGATGATGTCACAGATGATGTCACTGATGGGCTTACCTGAGCAGGTGAGATTCAGGATGGAGTTAGAGGAATCTGATGTTACACACTCCCTCAGAGAAGATAGAGACCAAACACAGTAGGGTCTGATCCTCCACACAGATCTTACTGAGGACTCCTTTCTCTGTTCTACAGAAACAACAGAGCCACAGTCCAACGCTTTGCAGGCAACATCTGCTACCCACAGGATCCTGTGAGGCTCAAAGTTATCGTCCCTCACTGGTCTCCAGTCTCCCTGATGTTTCAGCTCCAGTGTTCCTGCACAGCGACTGTCTCCTCCCACCAACCTGACGGACTCTGAACAGAAACAAGAGAGTCATCAGTAAAAGAATAAAGTGACTTTAATTAGAACAGAAATTAACCAGATCAGAGCTGCAGCTCCTCTTCTACCTGAGCAGGTGAGTCCAACAGCTTTGCCAGGTGAGCAGGTGTTTCTATCTGAGCCTGAGCTTCTACAGTCCAGGAGAGCAGACTCAGTTCCTCCACACTGGAACTCTTTGGTCCACATTGGATCCTCTACGTCTCCATAGAGCGCCCCCTGGAGGACTGAAGGAGCCCCACAGCCAAGCTCCCTACAGACCACCTCTGCATCCTGCTGGTCAAAGTCAGCTTCACACACTGAGGACCACCACTGGTTAGAGTGGTTGGACTTCACCTCCAGTCTGCCTGAGCACAGACTAGTCCCATCCACCAGCCTGACAGAGCCTGGAGAGATGATAGAAGATAAAATAGAGAGAGATAAAAGACACCAGACACTAAATAAAAAAGATGTCATGAAACAACAATTCAGTGATTCCAACTGGACTCAGAACAGTTCCAACATGAGTTCATCATCAGGACACATCTTTTCACTGCTCATTAACAGTGACTAACTGGAGAGTCAATTTGGAGCGGCATTTCAAAACGTTGCACTAATAGTTTGACGCCGTATAAAGAAGTGTCAGGTGACGGCTCAAGAGGGATAGAGCCACCTGAAAGAGTGTATTATGTACACACTCCCAATATGTAGTTAGGGAAGGACAGGACCAAAACATATGAATTAGATTTGCAGGGTCTCTGTGGCAGCGGATACATGTTGGATCAATATCTGGGTTGACTCTGGGCAATCACCTGTTCCAGTGTGCCCTGTGGATCATTTTGCACTGAATCAGCCCGTGTCTGGTACAAATAGAAGAGTGGTGGACCTTACCAGGATAGCCTCCCAGGTCAAATCATCTTTGCCCTCACCTATTTCCTGAGACCAGGCTGATCTTAACTTATCAGTTATAGCCTTTAAGGGTCAGACTCTAGAAGAGGGTCAATAGGAGAGGCAGGGGGATGGATGGGAAACCAGGGAGAGAATACAAATCTTGATGCGTTCAGCAGCTGATTTACTGAGGCAGCAACTCATCAGACTCTTTCATGGCTGCTGAGACATTCTGCTGCCATTCTAGCTGGTGCATGTGTGTGTCATTGTGGGTACATTATTGTCATAGATGATGTCACAGATGATGTCACTGATGGGCTTACCTGAGCAGGTGAGATCCAGGATGGAGGAAGAAGTATATGATGTTGCACACTCCCTCAGAGCAGATCCAGACTGAACACATTCAGACCTGATCATCCACACAGATCTTTCTGAGGACTCCTTTCTCTTTTCTACAGAAACAGCAGAGCCACAGTCCAGGTCTTTACAAGCAAAAGCTGCTTCCTTCAGGGTCCAGTCAGAGTCACCCACTGGTCTCCAGTCACCCTGATGTTTCACCTCCAGTGTTCCTGCACAGCGTCTGTCTCCTCCCACCAACCTGACAGGCTCTGAACGGAAACAAGAGAGTCATCAGTAAAAGAATAAAGTGAGTTTCATTAGAACAGAAATGAACCAGATCAGAGCTGCAGCTCCTCTTCTACCTGAGCAGGTGAGTCCAACAGCTTTGCCAGGTGAGCAGGTGTTTCTATCTGAGCCTGAGCTTCTACAGTCCAGGAGAGCAGACTCAGTTCCTCCACACTGGAACTCTTTGGTCCACATTGACGCCTCTACATCTCCATAGAGCGCCCCCTGGAGGACTGAAGGAGCCCCACAGCCAAGCTCCCTACAGACCACCTCTGCATCCTGCTGGTCAAAGTCAGCTTCACACACTGAGGACCACCACTGGTTAGAGTGGTTGGACTTCACCTCCAGTCTGCCTGAGCACGGATTAGTCCCATTCACCAGCCTGACAGAGTCTGGAGAGATGATAGAAGATAAAATAGAGAGAGATAAAAGACACCAGACACAAAATAAAAAGATGTCATGAAACAACAATTCAGTGATTCAAACTGGACTCAGAACAGTTCCAACATGAGTTCATCATCAGGACACATCTTTTCACTGCTCATTGACAGTGACTAACTGGAGAAGTTTAGAGCGGACCATGCCATTGATTAGCTAAGTTAGCTCAAAACAGAAATATCAAAAGCCAAAAGATCAAAAATATGTAATTTTTATTCAGACTGGGAGAGGGATTATTTTTTTGTTTCCTCAAATTCTAACTCGGTCTGTCTTATCTGCAATGTGAGCATGGCTTTACGAAAGAAAGACAATTTGGAGCGGCATTTCAAAACGCTGCACTAATAGTTTGACGCCAAATAAAGAAGCGTCAGGTGACGGCTCAAGAGGGATAGAGCCACCTGAAAGAGTGTATTATGTATACATTCCCAATATGTAGTTAGGGAAGGACAGGACCAAAACATATGAATTAGATTTGCAGGGTCTCTGTGGCAGCGGATACATGTTAGATCAATATCTGGGTTGACTCTGGGCAATCACCTGTTCCAGTGTGCCCTGTGGATCATTTTGCACTGAATCAGCCCGTGCCTGGCACAAATAGAAGAGTGGTGGACCTTACCTGGATAGCCTCCCAGGTCAAATCATCTTTGCCCTCACCTATTTCCTGAGACCAGGCTGATCTTAACTTATCAGTTATAGCCTTTAAGGGTCAGACTCTAGAAGAGGGTCAATAGGAGAGGCAGGGGGATGGATGGGAAACCAGGGAGAGAATACAAATCTTGATGCTTTCAGCACCAGATTAACGGAGGCAGCAACTCATCAGACTCCATCATGGCTGCTGAGACAGTCTGCTGCCATTCTAGCTGGTGCATGTGTGTGTCATTGTGGGTACATTACTGTCATAGATGATGTCACAGATGATGTCACTGATGGGCTTACCTGAGCAGGTGAGATCCAGGATGGAGGAAGAGGAGCCTGGTGTTGCACACTCCCTCAGAGCAGATCCAGACTGAACACAGTCAGACCAGATCCTCCACACAGATCTTTCTGAGGACTCCTTACTGTGTTCTACAGAAACAGCAGAGCCACAGTACAGGTCTTTACAAGCAAAAGCTGCTTCCTTCAGGGTCCAGTCAGAGTAACCCACTGGTCTCCAGTCTCCCTGATGTTTCACCTCCAGTGTTCCTGCACAGCGACTGTCTCCTCCCACCAACCTGACAGGCTCTGAACAGAAACAAGAGAGTCATCAGTAAAAGAATAAAGTGAGTTTCATTAGAACAGAAATGAACCAGATCAGAGCTGCAGCTCCTCTTCTACCTGAGCAGGTGAGTCCAACAGCTTTGCCAGGTGAGCAGGTGTTTCTATCTGAGCCTGAGCTGCTACAGTCCAGGAGAGCAGACTCAGTTCCTCCACACTGGAACTCTTTGGTCCACATTGGATCCTCCACTTCTCCATAAGTCACCCCCTGGAGGACTGAAGGAGCCCCACAGCCAAGCTCCCTACAGACCACCTCTGCATCCTGCTGGTCAAAGTCAGCTTCACACACTGAGGACCACCACTGGTTAGAGTGGTTAGACTTCACCTCCAGTCTGCCTGAGCACAGACTAGTCCCATTCACCAGCCTGACAGAGTCTGGAGAGATGATAGAAGATAAAATAGAGAGAGATAAAAGACACCAGACACAAAATAAAAAGATGTCATGACACAACAATTCAGTGATTCCAACTGGACTCAGAACAGTTCCAACATGAGTTCATCATTAACAACAGAACACATCTTTATAACACCACAGACTGCAGCAGTTTTACCATCACATTTACATTTAATACACTCTAACAATTGCTATCCATTGTTGAACATTTTTAATGTGTTTTCAAACAATAACACAACATCATCATCTGCACATTTCTCTCTTCTGTTCCTTCTGCTCAGCTGCTCCACAATCTTTGCTCTCCACACAGAGATGTTTTCATTCTTTCTTATTTTTCTGAGAAGATCTGTAACCCAGAATAAAAATCTTTTCAGAAAACGATCCCTAAAATCTAAAAGGGATAGGGGCTGGACTCTCTTCTTTTAAGGAGTCTCCCAGGGTGAAGGACACCACGTGGGTGATGAGATACTGACCAGCCCCCGGCTGAGCTGAGCTGCTCAAAGTTGTGGCCAGTAGGTCACTGGTGCCTGTTATGGTGGAAACCAAAGAACCAGCTGGTTGAAACCAGTGGCTAAGAAAGCTGTCAAGATGAAGAAGGAGTCAGGCTGGTTGCTGGTCGGCCCAGGGGACTCCTGAAGCAGCAGACATGTATGTTTCATATATACAGATATATATCTTGGTGCATTCAGCACCTGATTTACTGATACAGCAGATCAACAGACTCCATCATGGCTGCTGAGACAGTCTGCTGTGATTCTAGCTGGTGCATGTGTGTGTCATTTTGGGTACATTACTGTCATAGATGATGTCACTGATGATGTCACTGATGGGCTTACCTGAGCAGGTGAGATCCAGGATGGAGGAAGAGAAATCTGATGTTGCACACTCCCTCAGAGCAGATCCAGACTGAACACAGTCAGAGTTCATCCTCCACACAGATCTTTCTGAGGACTCCTCTCTCTGTTCTACAGAAACAGCAGAGCCACAGTACAGGTCTTTACAAGCAAAAGCTGCTTCCTTCAGGGTCCAGTAGGAGTCACCCACTGGTCTCCAGTCTCCCTGATGTTTCACCTCCAGTGTTCCTGCACAGCGACTGTCTCCTCCCACCAACCTGACAGACTCTGAACAGAAACAAGAGAGTCATCAGTAAAAGAAGTGAATTTAAGAAAAGATTAAACTGAGACTTGACTTTATTTCTTTATTTCTCTTTTTTTATTTACCTGTTGAGTTGGGATTTTCTTCAGCCTGGAGTCCTGTAGAAAAACACAAATATTTATTGTTTTGCGTACATTTTTGGAGATTTGACGGAGCCGCTGGCGGGGTGCCTTGAGACCGGCTGTCAGTCATGTGATACGTCTTGCTTGAGTATACTTCAGTGTTTACAATCTGCAAACGTAATCGTTCATTTAGTCAGCAGTATGCAGTACTATATCGGGGTGAATCTTTCAGTATTTTATGATTCCATTTCGATTCTTGGGGTCACGATTCGATTCAAAATTGATTCTCGATTCAAAATCGATTCTTGATTCAGTGCATAGTGGTGCTAATTTCAGGATCTACTCCAGTCCGCTGTGCACCACTAAAGGCGGTGTGGTAAATTATGTCATGAAAGCAGAATAAAGTGTGTATACGATTATGGAGCTTTCATATTTGAAAAAAGGTATATCAAAGAATGTCAACACAAAGGTAAAAGGTAACATTTATTCATGCTAAACTTGCAAATAAACACATTATACTAAAAAGTGTTTAGTATTTCTCAATTCTCAGTGACTTCAAAAATAACAAGTTCAACTTATACAAAAAATTAAAATGCTGTCTGTTATATAAATAATTTGCAATTTATGGCTAGCTGCCTTTTTATTTCTCAGAAACTTGCCAATTTCAAAAATAAATTGTTCACAAAATAACACTGTAAAACTGGTATTTTGTGTGATTTTTCAGCTAATCACACAATAATGTTTGTCACAACTTTGACTTGGTGTGTGTTGTCCATCAGTAGCAATATGTAGGTTCATTTGTAGAAAAAAAAAACTATTAAAAATCGTCCCAATGGCATCACGTGACGGACACGGAAGTTGTAGTACCGCCGTTTGGCCACTACGAACCAACAGCGGTACGTTTCTTTTCCACAATTTTCATATGCTATTTCATTATTAAATTAACTTTGATTCACCATACATTTTCGTAGTGCTGCCAATATTTGGGCCTTTCTAGTTCATTGTGCTGGCTAGCATTATAGCTAGGCTAATGTTAGCGTTTAGCAGACGCCTGGAATGCCTGGAAGGGTACAGCCAAACAGAGGAGGAGTAGGGGCGGGCCTACTGGGTCGGTGCGCTCAGCGAGTCGTTAACGTGGGCGCCATATTGGACCTGGCAGGACAGGCCTGTAACCCTATACAAGTGAACGGGGGAGCTGCCGTTTTTCTGGATAAAAAGCACTATAATGTCTACATTTCTCAGCTGATTTCAATGAGTCGGTATGCTAAATGGACAACGGCTATATTGTTAACATCTTTAAGGTTGGGGAGCTGGACTTTGACTATGTTGGTCCCTGGGCCTCCAGGAACTAGCCCTGTAGCTTTCAGCCGCCTTGCCCAAGGCACTTTGTAAATATGGCCTCTGTCCACTCAGCATACCCGAGGCCCTGCAGTAAGGTATGTGAAGTGCACTTGATTTGTCCACTTCACATACCTTACCACAGGGCCTCGGGTATGCCAGGAGGACCTTGTCCAATGGCGATACCTCGGCCAATCGTAGCGACTTGGAATTGGATTTCTGGCCCTCAGAGTGTTTTGAGCCATTTTATCAAATTTCTCTGATTTACTTCAAACTTGGCACATGGGAAGCTCTTCCTCCAGGAATGAATGTCCCCAAATTTCAAAAATCTATGGTTTTTGAAATATAAACAATGTATTGTCAGTGGACACGTTGACATTTCTTGACCTTTAACCAAATAAGGCCATATTTTCAATTCTGCAGTTAATTTTAAATCCAAAATTAGAACACGTGATCTCTGTGACCTCCTGAATCAACTGGCCTTGGATCTGTATTGCTACAAAGACTCTGAAAGGAAGTATCCCTGGAGGAGAGATAGAAGCCTGAAACACAGGTTTCTGGATTAGAAGGTCAATTTTAGTTGCCTCTATAAATTTCACATCATTTAAAGCTATTTTAGCTGAAATATGTATATATGTCTATGTATATATGTATATGTATACATGTCTATGTATATATGTCTATGTATATATGTATATGTATTTATGTTTATGGTCTCTCCCGTTTTTGACCTCAGTGATGAATACGTTGGGTTTTCTGTGGCTGCTTCACAATAAAAGTCCCATTGTGTTTGTCCAGTTGAGGTGTTTTAATGTGAAGCAGCAGCAGCAGGAAATGTGTTAGTATTAGCAGCAACTTAATGCAGCTCAGATACGGCTGTAGGAGAGTGAACAGGAAACAATGAGGCTGATATCAATCAGAGCAGCTTACAAACAGTATCACTCGTTACATGCTGCATCGTTTCCTCTCAATGTGTCACGAGCCTGAATCTATGGCGGACTCCGCCACTAACGATTAAAACCACCGCCCAGAGAGATAATTACTGAGTAGACATACGGGTACATTGATTACAGAAATAATATTTGACTAAAAATAGAATCAAACACTTGGTTTGATTTGGTGAAAATATGAAAGATTATAACCAGGGCTGTCAAAGTTAATGCGTTAAGGCAAATATGTTTTAATGCAACTAATTTCTTAATGCATTAACACAACTTGTGATTTTTAGGTTGTAGCGGCTCAGTTTTAAAGTTAGAGTGAAGATACTGGTATCATATGAAACTAGAAAACATAAGGAAAAGGCATGGCCATTTTCAAACGGGTCCCTTGACCTCTGACCTCCAGATATGTGAATGAAAATGGGTTCTATGGGTACCCACGAGTCTCCCCTTTACAGACATGCCCACTTTATGATAATCACATGCAGTTTGGGGCAAGTCATGCTTCTTCCAGCTCAAACAGATCTCTAAAGTCAGATCTTTTTTATCTCCTTCCGATTTGCATAAAGTTATACATGCTTTTATTTTTCCTTGCCTAGACTACTGTAATGGACTTTATGTTGGTATCAGCCAGAGCTCCATTCACCGACTCCAACTGGTGCAGAACGCTGCCGCCCAAATCTTTTAATTTTTTTATTTAGTGAAGCAAGACAAAACAGGTGAAATTTGACAAGACAAACAGAAACAAACAAAAGAGAAAAATAAATAAATAAAATACATCGGGTGACTTGACAAAATGAACGGGACAGGCCAATTCTAACAAAACGAACAAAATGAGACAAATAAATAAGAGATGCTGGTGGAGGGAGGGGGGTGTTATCGACAGTGCAGGGCAGTCTGTTGTGTAAGGTTCTAGTGTGTGTGTACAGTTGTGTGTGTTTGTATGTATGCAGTGTGGGGGGGTGTAGGGTGTTTGTTTGTTTGTATCTAAAGAGGAGAAAGAAAAGGGCGGGAAAGAGAGAGAGGGGGTGTGGTGGGAGGTGAGTATTTTTCGTGGCAGGGGTGGCTTATAATATCTCATGGTCCGACAATGTTATGTTATCATATTTTGTCTTTATATATTGGTCTTTATTTGTATTTGCATTTGTATTTTTTTATTTCCTGAGACAGGTTCCCCCCCTTAAGCTGCCCCCAGACCTTGGAGAGAGGGCTGGCTGTCAGAGGTTTCTACTGTCTACTGTCGCCCTTCTGCCCATTCTGAACAGCCCCAGACCCGTCAGGAGAGAGCCTGTTCTGTGTTGGGAGAGGGATTTTTTTTATTATTTGTTTTTCCCTTATTGTTCCCTTCCTCCTTCCCAATTCATTTCTTTAATTTTTTGTATTTATTCTAAACCGGATGTCAGGCCGCCCCAGCCAGGAAATAGGGAAAGGTGAAGGTGGATGATTAAGTAAAGGAAAGGGGGAAAGAAGAGGAGGAAAAAGAAAGGGGGGAGGAGGAGTGGTGGTACTTGATGGGGTGAAGATGCGATGGGGGGAGGGAGGGGAAGGGTGTTATGCCAGACGGATATAGTGAAGGGTTGTTGGTGCAATGTATTTTTTGCAAGCAATGCTGTTTTTTATATGTGATTATTATAATAACAATGATAAGTAAAATAAATAAATTATCCAGTAAATAACTAAATAAATCAATTCATTAACCAATCCATTCAACATCTAACCATCCGATTGATACATTGTAATAGTAGTAATAATAATAATGGTTAAAAATAATAATAATATGTATATATATATATATATATATATACATATATATACATACATATATATGTGTGTATACATATATATGTGTATATATATGTATACATACATACATACACACACACATATACACAAAATATATATACATACATACACACACACATAATAATAATAATAATAATAAACAAAGAAGTCAAAAATCAAAATAGAAATATATATATATCTATGTTGATATTGTCCGAAGGTAGTGAATACATAGTAGTAATAATAGTGATAAACCAGTATACTAATAAGAATAACCACAGTAATACTACAATTACAAAAATATATAGTAATAATGATAATGATAATAATGATAATACTAATAGAGTTAATTTGTAATATTAATAAAGAATATAATATAATAATAAAGAAAGACAAGAGAGAAAAAAAACAACAACAACACAAGTAAGGTTATAAAAGTTGAAGAAAAAAAAAGTAATATTAATAAATAAACAAGTAAAATACATTGATGTTAAAAATAATACCTGAGGGGAATAATGATAATAGTATAATAGTAGTAATAATAATAATCGTAATAGTAGTAACCATAACCATGACAATAGACATGTCAATAATAGCTATAATAATAGTAATAATAATACAAATAACAATAATAACAGGAGCAATAGCAGCATCAATAATAATAATATTGATAATACCTATAGTCATAGTGCCATTAGTAGTAGATCAGTAAATAAGCCACTTAATTAATTTGTTCATTAGTAAATTAATAATAATGGTAGTCGTAATAATAATAATGACAAATGGAGAGGAAAGAAAAGAACCAAATAGACCGATTAATCAAGTATTGAAACAGTAACCAATTAATCAATTGTAGTAATAATAATAATAATAATAATAATAATAATAATATTACCATTATTACTATCATTAAGAGAAAAGTAAAAATAAAATAAGAATAGAAACTCATATATGCGTGCTAATATTGTTTGAAGGGAGTGAAAACATAGATAGTGATCTAATATACTAATAAGTTGGACATCCATTATGCAATAATAATTGATTGATAATCCATATGATATAGCAATGATGATAATAATAGTATAGTATAGCAGCACATTTTATACTAAGACAATAATAATACCAAAAATCATACAAACAAATTACTAAGAAGAAAAAGATAAATTAATTAATTAATTATAAAAATATACAAAACATACAAAATCCCATTGGTTATGATGGTGGAGACCAGAGCAACGATTGTGCGAGGTGTGTGGGGAAATGAGGTATTGGTAAGGGGAGAGGTTTAGAGAAGACAGAGAGGGGAAAAAAAAGGAATGACGCACACATAAAATAGTTAAGAGATAGGGTTTAGGAAAGGAAGGAGGATGTAGATGATCGATGATGTAAGTGAGCAGAGTGTGAATAGATGATGTGTTATATGTTCAGAACTGATTTTAAAATTTGACTGTTCACTTTTAAAGCATTAAACGGCCTTACCCCAAATTACATCAAGGATCTATTGGCCCGCCTAGGCGTTCCCTTAGATCAACAGACGCAGCTCTGCTGGTTGTTTCCAGATCTCGGCTTGTGACCAAAGGTGACCGGGCCTTTGTGGTTAGAGCCCCCCCGACTATGGAACACTCTGCCTATTGAAATCAGACTCGCTACTTCATTACCATCTTTTAAGTCCCTTCTTAAAACTTTCTTTTACAGGAAAGTGTTTTTGAATAATTAATATGATGCTGTTGCTTTTATCATCCCTCTCTGGACATTTTATTCTGCTTTCTAAAAATGTATTTTATCCCCAGATGTTTCTTGTTTTTATGATCCCTCTGTTGTTTGTATTTTATTCTTTGCTGATTTATTGTTTTTTGTTGTTTTTCTGTTTTGTTGATTTTTATTTTATTTTTTTTAATTCTGAAAAGCACTTTATAACCTTGTTTAGAAAAGTGCTATATAAATAAAGTTTATTATTATTATATAAGTAGTCAAGTCAGCACACTGACACACTGACAGCTGTTGTTGCCTGTTGGGCTGCAGTTTTCCATGTTATGATTTGAGCATATTTCTTTTGCTAAATGCAGTACCTGTGAGGATTTATGGACAATATATGTCATTGTTTTGTGTTTTTAATTGATTTCCAATAATACATTTATACATATATTTGCATAAAATAAGCATATTTTCCCACCCCCATGTTGATCAGAGTATTAAATACTTGACAAATCTCCCTTTAAGGTACATTTTGAACAGATAAAAAAAAATTGTGAATAATTAGTGATTAATCCAGATTAAGTATTTTAATTGATTGACAGCCCTAATTATAACTTTAATGTGTACGATTTTGCAGCATCCATGTTCCCTTTTTGTCTTTTCTTCCTTTGAGTGTGGAGGTGATGTGATGTGATGTGTGTGGGGGTGATCAGAGTCGGCCCGTCCTATAAGCTGAATATGTAGTTGCGTAAGGCCCCACAAATCCCTTTTTTCCCTTTAAATTAGGGCTGTCAATCAATTAAGATATTTAATCGCAATTAATCGCATGATTGTCCATAATTAATCATGATTAATCACACATTTATCGGACATTTTGTATCCGTTCAAAATGTACCTTAAAGGGAAATTTGTCAAGTATTTAATACTCTTATCAACATGGGAGTGGACAAATATGCTGCTTTATGCAAATGTATTTATATATTTATTATTGGAAATCACGTCTCTCCTCTTGTCTCTCCTCTTTTCTCCTCTTCTCAGTACGACATCCGGGTATTTTTGGCATACTGTAGATTTTGCTTTTGTTCACATACTACATGCTACATTTTGGCCAAATCAGTACGTACTACTAGTATAGTATGAGGTTGTAATACTAGTATAGTATGAGGTTGTACTACTATTACAGTAAGAGGTTGTACTACTAGTATAGTAGGTTAGAATACAGCCTTGGTGTGTGTGATCAGTTTGTTCTCTGATTTAAAGATCAATATAATTGTGTGAATAATAACACATCATGTTTAAAGCAGAGTCCTACCTGAGCTCCACAGCAGCAGCAGCAGCAGCAACAGGTGATCCATGACGTCCAGGTAGACCGTCTGTCTGCTCTGTGTGTGCTGTCCTCACGGGATCTCTGCGTAGTGGAGGAGCTGCAGCTTTACTCATCATTAAGTTGACTTTAGTTTTACAGATATTAACACTCCTCTTATCTGCATTTCTTTGAAACTGATATTTTCATAAGAAGCTGCTGACAGATCACAGATTATAGGACTGTGGTTTCTGTTACCATGACAACCAGAGCAGGGTGAGATGTTCCTATCCGATTAATGCTGTCAGAGTGTTCTTATCATTTCTCGGTAAATGGACTGAACTACAGCTGCAACTAACCGTTATATTAATAGTTGATGAATCTTTCTATTCTGTTATTCAAGTAAACAATCATTGAGGAACAGAGCTGGACTGGGACAACAAATCCTCCCTGGCATTTTGGCCCAGACCGGCCCCATCACCAGTCATTTGTGCTGTGTGTACCACGTTTTGTTGAAGGCTCTGTTCGAGGAAATCCCTTCAAATGTGGTTGTTTTGCATACTTACCAATCTTGAGTCCTCAAAAATAGAGAGGATTTGAAAACCAAAGTGGAGGTCTGGGGGTCCTCTCCCAGAAAAACTTGAGTTTCAGAGACTTTGTTTCCTGAATTCTGGTGACTTTAAAACAATGAAAACAACAAAATAATAAGTACACTGCAACAGCAATTTTATGTTAAACTTCTAATTTACCTTTAAATCTCAGGAAAGAAAACTGAATAATTCGCCCCTCTGGCATAAACTTTGTGTGTGAATATCTAGCATAAACTAATATTCATCAGTTATAATTCATTTTTTTTGCCCCTGCTGTCCCTTTTTTAGGATTATACATGCTGTACAGTGCCAGAAACAGGTGAAAAAAAATTAATTTGACAGTCTTATTGGACCTATCACATTCAGATTCTGATGGGGGGGGCAGTGCCAGCCCCGGCCCCCACTTTGGCCCCAACTCTGGCAGACACACATAAGCAGACAGAGACACAGACAGACAGACAGACAGACAGACAGACACAGAGAGAGAGATGGATAGTAAACAGCAGAGGATCAGAAGAAGCAGAGAGATGTTCTTCTGATGTGAACAGCCAGGCTTCAGCTTGTGCGGAGATTAATAGTGCGGCGTTATGAATCTCCCAGAGAAGCTGATATGGAGAGGGCAGAGGAGATCCGGCAGCTTGTGAGAAGCTCCGGTACGCATGAAAAAGTCACAGTACGCCATAAGGAGTAAAATGAGTAAAATACTGCATACTGCTACTTACCGTCCCACTTCAAGCACTGCTCATCTCTCATGACATGTTGAGCCAGGCAGCCCAGAACTGCTTACTGCAAACTCTACACTCCCTCCCTCATCTCTCTCCCTCTCCTCCTCACTGTGGCCGCCTGGCACAGAGCGATTGGGCCAGCCCAGTGTCAATTAAGGAAAAGAAATGGGCCGATTTACCTGTTTTATGGGCCCAAAAAAAAAAAAAAATAGACACACGTCGGCCCAAAAGGACGTTGGCCCACCGGGAAAACGCTCGGTATGCCAGATGGCAAGTCCAGCCCTGCTGTATGTGAATACAGCTCGCCGCCGGGTGATGTTATTAACCCAGAAACGACGGCGTTTAGTTTTCTGACATATCTGGGACTTCCACAACATGTACAAAGCAGCAACTGTGGTTATTTCTTCCATGGTTGATGGAGGAAAGAAAAGTTGTTGGTCCAACTTCGCTCTTGGTGTGAACACAGCTTTACAATTGAGCCACAACACAAAGCTACTCTGCTCTTTTTCATTCCTCATCTAAACGTATTGTGTCTCTCCACCACAGGGTAGTTTGACGAACATCCTCAGAGACAGAAATCAGACAACAAAAAAAGAAACTTTATTGGACGCACCGCTCAAATCGCTTGAAAAAAAGACTTACAGTTGATCTATACGTCCTAAAGTGTCGAAAACACCCACGATGAAGGATGTCTACGTTTAAAGACAAAGACGGTGCTGGATACTGAAAGAGGAAGATGACCCAACGGCCGGGGAGACCCCACAAAACAGCTTCTTTTTAATGTGAGGATCCACATGTCCTCACGTTACTATCTCTATTACTTGTCCTCAATTGATTTATTGAAAGTAAATTAGAAATAAATCCAGTGGACAGCATGAGCAACAGGACAGTCACCTTCAACTTTATCTATAAAATCAGCTGCAGCCTCGTCACTGGAACACTGATAATCCTCCAATGAGCGAGTTTAAACAGACACTCACAGACTTCTACTGAATGATGCCCTTATAAAGAAATGTGTCATCACGTGATGGTGGAAAACTCTTTTCCACATTTAGCAGCAGAGAGAGAATTACACCGCTGCTCTGAGCTATATACATTATATCTGAAGTGAACTTTGATGTCGACACTCTGGGGAAAGCCCCAGAGACAGCTTTTAAAAAGAATAATGTAGCACTTCTCCTTTGAGATAAAAATACAGATAATAATACAGAGATGTATGTTTTATATCTGCATTGTCAAATACTGTTGGCCTTCCAGTGTTTGGTTCAGATTGAGACTCTATTTTAGCAATAAAATATGAATAGTTTGTAACTAAAGAATGAACGGAGGAGGACAGAGTTTGCTTTTCACCTCCAAATAGAACGACTGAATATTTTGTATGAAGTAACGTTTGTGATTGGTTCTTGTTTTAGTGGTTTTAGTTTAGAGCCAATGAAAGAAGCTCTCTCATGATTCTGACATTACGTTTGAATCGAGAAGTTGAATTAAAGATACTGATATTGAACTTGTGTCTATGAGGCTCGTATGTAAGTTTGGTTTTTGTTGTTTGTCTTGTTTATATATTTGAAACAGTGGACTATCTAAAGTTAACCCTTTATGCGCTGTCAGTCATTTCTCTGAAGAGCGGTGTTTGCCCTCACATTCAACACAGCATGAAATCACCCTCAGCTCAGAATCAAATCTCTGAATGTCCGATCAGTGAATGATGATCTCTATCACTCATGATGTGATTGGTCGCACTGATGGAACATAATTCCTATAATATTGTAGATTATGTGTTAATATTTCTGAGTGAGCAGGATGGTGGTGCAGCTGCATAACGGAGTTAGAAAGGGAGTTTTTTATTTAAATCGGATGCATATAATCTGATCGTGTTTTAACAGCATTTCAGTGACTGTGTCTAAATTTACTACATGTGTTGAAGAAATTGAAATTAAGCCACTGAATGCTGTTGAGCCAAGATCCAAATAGATGTTTAAAATCTACTGTATTTTATCTTTTAAATCGCCAAACACATTATTATTGGATCAGATTTTGAGCTTACAATCATGCATCTACATCTTGATCTATATATGTTTTAGATTTTTCATCTTCAGTTGCTGTCCCCTGTGTTTTGTCTCCGTCAGATTAAATGTAATGTAGGCTACAGTCCAATACACAGTCAGATTCACCATTTCATCATCCATTAAGGAAACGTTAGTCTGGTAAAAGATGAACCAATGGACAACACTGATAAAACTTTATTATATTACTGACACTTTCCACTGCTCTGACTTTTGTTTTATAGATAAATATGCACAGTCGGCTACATGCGTTAACATCTTTATGTGGACTGAATTCAAATGGAGGTTGTTCCTTTTCTTTACCTGTTACCATGGTGAATCGTGGTATCAGAGCTCTATTGATGATGGCTTTTGATGTTCAGCTTTAACCTACTCAGAGTTGATTGATCTGACTCAGATCAGCTGTTCTGGAACCGATAACTCAGGATTAGTAAACTCAGAGTTCAGGTTTAGACTGAAACGGAGCCCAGACAAAACATGAAAATAATACAAGACACAATCCCAACAAATATATATAAAATATATTCAGGAAAGCAGAGAAGTTGTTTAACAGTTTAATGTTCTGTAAATATTCCCATCATATATGACAGGATTATGACAAATCCAGTGACGGACTCAGTGGAAGAAAATATAAAAAAAAAAGGACATCTGCTGCAACAGCTGCTTCATGGAGTGTTTAACCATTTCAATGTCTGTTTCCCAGCAGAGATCTCACACTCTGTAATGGCATCTTAGCTCTGTTCAACAATGTCAAACTCTGGCAGTTTTAGTTTGACTGGTCAGGGTGAATAGGAGGAAAGGCTGCTCTCATTTAGTCACCAGCCCACAGAAACTTGTAAGAGGAAACATGTTCTGCTAACATGTCAGTATTGACTGTGTTTATCACATACAGTTCAAATACAAGTTTGGCATTCAAATAAAATACAGGTACGTGGTCTGTTTTGAACTCACCCCTCATTTGACCTTTCTAATATTGTACAGCTTGCTGTGTTTTTCTGTGTTCAGGGTCACAGGAGGTATTGAATATTCACTCATTAATATCATGTATATATTTCATATTCACTTGGGATAGGATGTATAGGTGTTGGTTGAAGAGTAGCGACGTTACCTTGGTGTGTCAGTAATAACACTCAGGACGCTCAGATACGGTTGATTCCTCTTTACTGATTTATCTTAACACAACAGCACAGTATTACCACCACAGAGGCTTATAACCATAGATTATAACCACAGAGGCTGAAAAATACAAATTACAGAGCAAGTAAGTAGTCTTCTATTTTTCATCCATTTTTCCCTCCCACCCCCAACAATAAAGGAAATAACCAATATAACACTAATGGAAACAGATACAAGACTTAGAGCAACTGAGCATCTGAGGAGCAGGGGTGAAATATATAAAAAAGGACTTCATGGAGTATTTAACCATTTCCTCACATGTTTTCTCCACTTGTTTGTATTTGTTCCTCTTGTCCTGTGGAGACTTCAGCTGGTCCTCCAGGTCAATGACTGCTTGTTCTATGGAAAAAAAACACATTTTGACTCTGGAGAGAAAACTCACAGAATCGACACACAGCTCCATCTTCATCCTCACAGAACAGAGGCCTGTACTACGAAGCCAGTTCAACATACCCAGGGTATCTTCTCATTATCTGGCTTATCTAACCCTAACAAACGAGATCACACTAAGCGGTCCTATGAAGCTGGTTATCAACTAGATAAATTAACCCAGGGTTTCTCTGTCTGGCTGGTGAAGTGAACGGTTGTGATGAGCGTGTACTGCCCTCAAATGGTCACAGAAGGGAATTACAACATCAGGTTTAAAGGGGAGCTACGCCCATTTTCAAAATTCATACATGTTATTCCTATGGTCTAAGAAAGTCCAAAAAAATATTAGTAAACATGAACAACTCTCTCCCAAATCTAAAAAGCTAGAGTGCTAAAACTTGTGATGTCACAGGGGTATAAAGTGTGGAGCTGCTCCATAGACAATGAATGGGAGGGATGTTCTAGATCAGCCATTCTCAACCAGTGTGCCGCGGCCCACCGGTGTGCCGCAGAGCGCCATCTAGTGTGCCGCGGAGGCAGTGGTACTAGATTATTTTTGTATTATTATTTAGCAAAGTGAACAGGTAAAACCTAAAGGAGGTAAGATGCCAGCTGCCGTAAAACCAAAGCCTATTGAAGGAGGTTGAGACACGGACGGACACGGGTCTTGTTTTGGGTATAACACATGCGCAGTGTAACTGGAGCTGCGGTCGTGCGATGCGATCGGCTCAATTTCGGCGAGTGCAGAGCAGATATTACTGCGCATGTGCGGTACCCCGAAGGCGCGTTGATTAAGTGTGACCCAACCTCCTTCAGTAGGCCTTGTGTAAAAACACCAAACATCATCAGGTAGAGACAAACGTGTTTGCCACTGTTAGCTAGTTAACGTTCTCGGATGCAGTGAGACAAAATGGATCGGTTTTTAAAGCGAAAAAGTAATGTGGGAGACAACCCTGCGCCAGTAAAAGCTCCGAAGCGTGTGGTGAGGAAATATGACCCTGAATACATTAAATTTGGATTCGTAATGGCAGGCAGTGATGCTGAGCCCAAGGCACAATGTGTTGAATGTGGTGAAATCTTGTCAAATGAGGCGCTAAAACCATCGAAGCTCCAGAGACACTTAAACACAAAGCACCCAGGATGTGTCGAGAAGCCAAAAGAATATTTCCTAAGGAAAAGGGACGGGCTTCAGGCACAACAGAAAGTCATCACAACATTAACAACTCAGTCAAAAGCCACTTTGAAAGCTAGCTACATGGTTGCTGCTCGTGTAGCTCGTAGCAAGAAACCCTTTACGATTGCAGAGGAGCTTATTTTGCCAAGCGCTGTGGATATGTGCCGAGAGTTACTGGGGGAAGCCGCTGCAACCAAAATTCAGTCAATACCCCTCTCCAATGACACCGTGAGCAGAAGAATTATTGACATGAGTGATGACATCGAATGCCAACTTCTGGAAGGAATAAAGACAAGCCCATACTTTGCCATACAGCTGGACGAGTCGACTGACGTTAGCAATGCCGCTTTATTGTTAGTTTTTGTAAGATACTGCAAGGACAGTAATCTTCACGAGGATCTATTGTTTTGTAAGGAGCTTCCAACAAGAACAACGGCAGATAATGTAATGCGCTGCCTTGATGATTACTTCACTGAAAAAGGTCTTGATTGGAAATACTGTACAGGTGTTTGCACAGACGGCGCTGCATCAATGACGGGAAGACATCGTGGTGTTGTAAAACAGATCCAGGAGAGGGCGCCAGACGCCAAGTGGACGCACTGTTTCTTACATCGGGAAAGTCTAGCTACAAAGCAGATGTCACCAGAACTGCATGAAGTCATGAACGTGGCTGTGAAAACTGTTAACTATATTAAGAAAAATGCACTCAACTCAAGGTGTTTTGCTGCTTTGTGTGAAAGACTTGATGCAGATCATTTGCAGCTGTTGTACCACGGTGAAGTAAGGTGGCTTTCAAGGGGACATGTGCTTAATCGCCTTTTTGAACTGAGAGAAGAAGTGCACACATTTCTGGAAGAGCAGCACTCCCCTCTTGCTGAGCATTACACTGATGGTAACTTTTGTGCAACACTGGCCTACTTATCAGATATATTTGACCAGTTAAATCAGCTCAATATATCAATGCAAGGCAGAAACAGCACAGTGTTTTTGGTTTCAGACAAAATTGAGGGCTTCAAGAAAAAACGTATTCTGTGGAACAGAAGAGTCAAGGAGGGACGATTTGACGTGTTTTCACTCCTAAGTGAAACTTTGGAAGCCACTCCTCATGTCAACATATCCAGTGTTATAACCCAGCATTTGACTCAGTTGTCAGGAAAGTTTACAGACTACTTCCCAGAAGATGCACGAGATGGAAACCTTTGGATTTTGGACCCTTTCTCTGTGGATCCTGCTTCAGAAGACATAGCTCTCTCCACTGTGTTGGAAAATGAACTGATGGAACTATCAGCAGACAGCAGCCTGAAACTTCAGCTCACACAAGTTGACCTTGCTTCATTCTGGATACTGGCTGCCAGTCAATATCCCTCTCTGTCAAAACGGGCAATCAAATTTCTGTTGCCTTTCACCACCACCTATTTATGTGAGTCAGGGTTTTCCATTGTGACTGTCACAAAATCAAAGGCAAGGAACAAACTGAAAGCAACTTTGAATGCTGCTCTGCGTGTCAGCCTCTCACCCATCCCACCATGACTTGATCTCATTATTTCCCAGAGGCAAGCCCAAGTGTCTCACAGAGGGTAAGCAGAATATGTATTTTGGTCATTACAGCTGACAGTGGCATAACACATATCTACAGCCCAGTTTATTATTTGTTATATAAACATGTTAGGTTTTTTAGTCATTTATTTGGGAAGGTGGTCCTTGGAAATGTTTTGACAATCACAAGTGGGCCTTCAGTTGCAAAAGGTTGAGAACATCTGATCTAGAACATCTCTCCCAATTCATTGTCTATGGAGCAGCTCCACACTTTATACCCCTGTGACATCACAAGTTTTAGCACTCTAGTTTTTTTGATTTGGGAGAGAGTTGTTCATGTTAACTAGTATTTTTTGGACTTTCTTAGACCATAGGAATAACATGTATGAATTTTGAAAATGGGCGTAGCTCCCCTTTAAACCTAATGTTGTAATTCCCTTCTGTGACCATTTGAGGGCAGTACATGGTCATCACAACCGTTCACTTCCCCAGCCACAATAAACACCGAAATACTTTTGCGTCCACTTTCAAAGTAAAACAATTCAAATATACAGCGGCGATTACGATATGCTGTCCACTCCAGCTGGAGATAGACAGAACATTCACAATGATAGCATGGACATGTTTTATTAGAATAAATGTATTGTCAGTTTGTTCTAGATAAAAGACAATGGCAGTAATGTTAGCTGACCAGACGAAGGTCTCTCCATGAATCACTGCTGATCATAGTGTTGGCTTTTCCTGCTTCAGCCCCGCTGCTTCAGCCTCCAGGGCTGAAGCAGGAAGAGAAACGTTATTGCCTCCCGACTGCGCCTGCAGGGAGACACCTGCACCTGGTCGAGTTTTGGTCGGAGACGATAACGTAACTCGTTGCGGAGCCCCATCACTTCACAAGACACGGGAAACCTCTGTTGGTCTGGAGGAGCTACAGCAGTTATTTCTGCACAAACGTCCACTGTACATTCACTAGATATTCTCAGAGCTAAACTAACTCTTCTGCAGTGTGGAGTGAGCGCGCATGCACGTCTAGAGGTGGAGCGAAACAGCGAAACAGCGAAACAGCGAGAACGCGCGCGGTGTGTGAGTGAAGGCAAGCAGGCAGAGGAGCAGAAACTCTGGCCACACGCGAGCGCGCATAGGCGAGCGCGCATGGGATCCCGACCCGGTAGATTTATACGTGTAAAAAGTTACAAACAGTCCCTTTAAATACAAAAGTAAGTCAAATTCATAGAAATTAAGTACATTTTTTAAGTGCAAAATTAAGTAAACTCCGCATGTACAAAATTAAGTAAACCCCTTATGTACAAAGTAAAATTGTCGGTGTCTTTGGTTTCAAATTGCGTCGGCTGCTTGGACTCTGGTATACCTGCTTTCAAGTCTAGTTTTCAATGACATCTATTTTTGCAAAATTCTTGATTACAACATTAAGTGATATTCTTATAAAATAAGTAAAACCTTGAATTACAAATTTCTGTAAATTAATAATAATAAATGTTAAGTACAACTAAATTCTTATGAGTTAAGTAAATTTGTAAAAAATTAGGTAAATTCCATAAATACAAAAGTAATTAAAATTCATAGAAATTAAGTAAATTCTTTAAGTGCAAAATTAAGCAAAATTCTTTTGAATAAAGAAATTTCAATTATAAAAAGCTAGTTCCTTAACTACAAAATGAATCAAAATTCTTGAGTACAAAAATGAGCCAAATTCTACTGAAATAAAATTAAGTAAAATTCTTATGTAATAAGAAAATTCCTTAATCACAAAATAAGTAAAATTCTTAAAAAAATAAGTACTTAATCATGAATGATTTGCAAAATCCTTTATTACAAGATTAAGAGAAATTCTTATGAAATAAGCAAAATCCTTCATTAGAAAAAAAGTAGTAACAGTAAAATCCTCAATTATACATTTGTGTAAATTTGTTAAGAACAACATTAAGAAAATTCCCAAAGTACAAAATTTGGTAGAAATTTATAGAAATGAAGTACATTGTTTAAGTGCAAAATTAAGTAAACTCCTTATGTACAAAAATTAGCCAAATTCTACTGAAATAAAATTAAGTAAAAATCATATGTAATAAGAAAATTCCTTAATTACAAAATTAAGTAAAATTCTTAAAAAATAAGTACATTACTTAATTATGAAAATTTGAGAAATCCTTGATTACAACATTAAGTGCAATTCTTATTAAATAAGCAAAATCCTTCATTAGAAAAAAAGTAGTAAAAGTAAAATCTTCAATTATAAATTTGTGTTAATTTGTTATCTACAACATTAAGAAAATTTCCAAAGTACAAAATTTGGTAAATTCCTTAAATACAAAAGTAAGTAAAACTCATAGAAATTAAGTACATTGTTTAAATGCAAAATTAAGTAAACTCCTTATGTACAAAATCAAGCAAAACTCTAATTAAATAAAATTAAGTCAAATTCTTATGAAATAAGAAAATTCCTACAAAATTAAGTCAATTTGTCGGTGTCTTTGGTTTCAAATTGCGCCGGCTGCTTGGACTCCGGTATACCTGCTTTCTAGTCTAGTTTTCAATAACACATTATGTTTGTGAGGTGTTTTTAGAGATTTACATCTTCAGTAGGAACCAATGGGCTACATACGTTCTGACAGGAAGTCAGAAAGTATGAAAAGACTAACACATTGTTGGTTTTCATGTTGAGAGTAAGACAAATATAGTATATAATGTATTGAATAAATCCAGCCTTCTTGTTTAAAGGGAACATTCATATAAAATGAGCTGTTGGTGGGTTGTGTGTTATAAATCCATCTGGATGTGAGATGAGCTCCTTGGAGGTGCTACTCTGCTCCCTGAGCTCCTTCCTCTTCAGTCGGCCCTCCTTCAGCTGCAGGAACACCCAGGTTATAATAAACCGGCTCAGTGTTCTCCCGTCTGCCCGGCTTCTGCCCTCTGGTGGCCTGGAGACACATGACAGCACACAGATGTGACTTCCTGCATCACTCCTCTCTCTTCACTTCAATAAACACAGACTGAGTGCTTCATGTCAGTCAGTGGTCTGAACAACAGACGTGTGTCAGTACCTTATAGTAGAAGTAAAGGCCAATGTTCGCCAACAGCAGAATCAGCGGCAGGACGACCGCTCTGATGATAAAAGGCCTTAGATCTGATCAAACACATGGACAGTCATCACATCACATCCCATCCCATCATGAGTCCAACATCTCCCATTAAACACAAACTGTAGTGACCTGAAATCTAAAATCACTTCTTCAAAAGTAAAATTCTTACGAAATGAGACAGTCAGCTTACCTGCGACAGTGAGAGAGATCAGACGGCTCTCAGAGAAGAAGTCGTGAGAAAAAACATAGACGTGATAAACACAGCTGTAGTTTCCTTGGTGGGCGGGCTCTGCAACAGGAAACAGGAAGTGGGCGGAGTGATTGACAGCTGGCTTGGTGTAGGTGAGTGCTGAGGTGGAGGAGGTGAAGGTGAGCTGGAAGGAGCCTCCTGGGTACTGTGGCTGGACGGAGCAGCTGATGGTGAAGGTGAAGTCCCTGAGCACGTGAAACCCCTGTTGCTGGGCCTCGGAGACCCCGTCCACGGAGGAGGACGCAGAGATGTTGGGCTGAAGCAGCAGGTCTGTAAACACAGAGAGATGATTGGCTGAGAGCTGGGGCACGTTCAATCTGAAAACAGTGTGCTCTGGTTTGCTACGGTTTCCAGGTTGAACAGCGTGTTTCCTCGAAATGGTGGGTGTGTCAGAGGTGTTACCCAATCAGCAGCGATGTGCACAAACCCTGTCGTATTATAAAGGCAGTGCATTTGCGTAGCACAACAGAGTGTTCAATGCACCACCGTTTCCGTTTAAACGTTTTTCTATGTTTTGTTGATCCTCCGTTCAACAAAATGGACCTGATTTTGTGCCTCCTCGTCTCCTCGATCCTCGATGCTCCGGCTTGTGATCCTGAAATCAATCTCAGCGCTCCATCTTGAAGGACATCCCAATTCCTAAACTGCATCTGGAGGAGCGAGGAGGCTTGCTGAAGGAGCTAATAGCGACGATACATCTGTGTGTAGACTTTGCGTAAGTATTCTCAGCACCCGTTTTTTTTAAAAAAATTTAACAACTTTATTGAGGCCGTTATCAAGTTTAAAACACTTGTGTATACAGCTCGAGTCTACAATTACAAACACGCCATGGGGACTAAAGGTTGTAATAAAAAAGATTAAACAAATCAAAGTTATATAATATCTTGTAAAGCTTACAGTGGTTTATATGTTTTAACAGCGTTTTTGTTTGTACATTCAGATATAGAGGAAATATATTGTCTGACATGGTCATGAAGAATTTGGATTTGTGAATTTAGTTAAAATAACACGCAAATTAATGAAATAGAAGTGTGAACAGAGACACCTGTGACGTATCAAAGAGGCGTGACAATGTGCCACACGTCATATTTAATTGATGTGGCTTTAAAATGACGGCTCCGAGGCGAGGATGTCTCATTTTGTTAAAAGCCTGTTGCCTCAACTCCTCTCTCCTCGCGTCTCTTCCTCGCCTCTTCAGCTCACATCTCTTGTGGGTGGGACTAAGACGCGAGGAGAGGAGGCGAGGAAAGGAATCAAGGATGTACAAACTGGGAAATGGGAAAGGCGTACAGACAGACAGGTGTGTCCTGTCAGGTGAAGCTCAGCAGTCTGTGGAGAGTTTGAAGTTTTCAGAAACAAGCCCACTTCTATGGCAAGCTGTTTTAACATTTAACAGCTAGACAGGAGATTCATTAGAGATGTCTGCAACGTTGTTTTGCCTAGTCATAACTCTAATTCTAGACATCTGTAATTACATTTTGACTAGGCAAAACTGTAATTTTAGATATCCATAATTCCATTTTGACTAGTACGATTCAAACTACTTTGCCATTCATGTGTATGGGGTTTCTCATTACAGATATCCACAACTGAATTATGACTTGTCGTAATTCCAGTTTCAGATATCTACAATTTAATTATGACTAGTCATAATTCCAGTTCAAGATATCTTTAATTCCTCTCAATTGTAGATATCTACATTGTCCTTTTTAGATATCTAAAATTAAATGTTGACTAGTCAGAATTGGGTAGTATGTTTGAATAGCTTCACCTCCCCCCCAGATTGGGGGGGAGGTGAAGCTATTCAAACATACTCTGGCGCTGCACTGCAGCCGTATGGGTTTATAAAGTGTGTCTGGAGACAATAAATCTACAATACGCTGTAAATTTCATCCACAACTCTCTAGTGAACAAAGCTCTCGTTGGCCACAGACTCCTTGATGATGAGCTCTTTCCATTTCATGTCATTTTCTAACTATCTGATCCACAGCGGTCCCTGACCACTCGTCTCACAGCCGGCTGCACATAGGCCCTGTTCAGACCTGGTATTAACATGCGTCCTCAGTGATCGGATCACAAGTGGACAGCTCTAAGTACAGGTGTGAACACACTCAAGACGCATTGAGGACGCATTGAGATCGGATCTTTCAGACCACGTTCAGACCACGTTCAGAGGTGGTCTGGGCCACATGTGGCCACATTCTTTTAGCAGTGTGTACGTGAATGTGTCCTGGGCCACATTAAGGACCGCTTACTCATCTGATGTCCCGCTGGGATCCGCGGGATCACTGCACTCCTCAGGTGAATAAACAGGCAGTCTCGGGCGCTTGTCATCTTGGAAACGGCCTCTGTGCTCTACTGTATCCTGTCAGTACAACTGTATTTTATTAAAATATATCTTGTTTATAGGCTACATATCTACAGACTATCAGACTAGGCACGCAAAGTGCATTATTATCATACTGTCGGAGATGTGGTGGTGTTTTTGTTCCGCTGCTTTGCACGGAGCTGACACCCGTCCGAAATGAAGCAGCGGTGCTGGCAGCGCGGAGGTCCCCGGGGACCACCGGTACATTAACCTTTTATTTTGATGTTAATACAATGTACCAGAATTCACAATTATGTAGGATATTACTACTGACATTCATGTAATATTACGTCACAACGGCTGCTGTATTAGCCGTGTGTTTACTACTTGTTTATTTTCATATAGAGCGGGGAAGTGAGATCGGATCACAAGTGGCCACTGAAGACGCATGTGGAGACGCATTCTAATGCCAGGTGTGAACAGACGTACTTAAAGCTGTCCACTTGTGATGCGATCACTGAGGACGCATGTTAATACCAGGTCTGAACAGGGCCATAGAGACCAATGTCATGTGTCCAGCTCGGAGGACGGCTCGTTGTGATTACAATGAGGTTGTAGCTCGTTGTCTACCTTACTACGGTTAGAAAGAGACGTTGTTTGTGTTTTAACTATGTTTCTCTTATGAGTTATTGATCCGGGAAGTTTGAATCTGTGAATATCTGTCACACTTTACCGAACTATCCAAGTTAGCAAAAGCTTCTGCTGACACTGTTCAGATGCTTTGTTGGGCCAATATCGTGAGCCTGAGCCTTGATGAGCAACATCATGCACAACAGTTCTTACTAGTCATAATGAGGTTTGAGATATCTGTAACTGTTATTTAGGATAGTCAGAACTGTTGTTTTGACTAGTCACAATGTAATTATGACTAGTCAAGATGTACTTGTAGATATTTCTAATGCTAAATCTGGATAGTCAAGCTGAGCTATTAAATGTTAAAACGGTTTGCCATACACTTTTCTACACTTTAGGATGTCATTGTCCTGGATAACTTTACAGTTCAGTCCAATGGAAACCACAACCACCGACTGTCACTGTGACGGAGGAAGGAACATACTGGAAACATTACTGTCATAGATCATAGTCTGCTGCGATTCTAGCTGGTGCATGTGTGTGTCATTGTGGGTACATTACTGTCATAGATGATGTCATAGATGATGTCACAGATGATGTCACTGATGGGCTTACCTAAGCAGGTGAGATTCAGAATGGAGTTAGAGGATGAATCTGATGTTGCACACTCCCTCAGAGAAGATCCAGACTGAACACAGCCAGAGCTGATCCTCCACATAGATCTGTATAAGGACTCCTTTCTGTGTTCTACAGAAACAGCAGAGCCACAGTCCAACTCTTTACAAGCAAATGCTGCTTCCTTCAGGGTCCAGTCAGAGTAAAAGTAATCGTCACCCACTGGTCTCCAGTCTCCCTGATGTTTCACCTCCAGTGTTCCTGCACAGCGACTGTCTCCTCCCACCAACCTGACAGGCTCTGAACAGAAACAAGAGAGTCATCAGTAAAAGAATAAAGTGAGTTTCATTAGAACAGAAATGAACCAGATCAGAGCTGCAGCTCCTCTTCTACCTGAGCAGGTGAGTCCAACAGCTTTGCCAGGTGAGCAGGTGTTTCTATCTGAGCCTGAGCTTCTACAGTCCAGGAGAGCAGACTCAGTTCCTCCACACTGGAACTCTTTGGTCCACATTGGATCCTCCACTTCTCCATAAGTCACCCCCTGGAGGACTGAAGGAGCCCCACAGCTAAGCTCCCTACAGACCACCTCTGCATCCTGCTGGTCAAAGTCAGCTTCACACACTGAGGACCACCACTGGTTAGAGTGGTTGGACTTCACCTCCAGTCTGCCTGAGCACAGACTAGTCCCATTCACCAGCCTGACAGAGTCTGGAGAGATGATAGAAGATAAAATAGAGAGAGATAAAAGAAACCAGACACAAAATAAAAAAGATGTCATGTGTAGAGAGATTGGTGCGTGCTACTCTTATAAGCATCTTATCTCGTCTTGCATCTACTAGGAAGAGAAAAACACATTCTTGAGTCCAGGAAGATTTGGTCACTTACAGATGTTTTAGTTAGAAAGAAGGAACAAGTTGTTTTCTTAAGACAACGTAAACTCTGCAATCGACCATCGAGTGTTGATTTTGACATTATCCAGGGAAGATAATAAAGTTTTATGACTCTGGGAGAATCCTCTCTCGCTCAAATCAACAAAAACTGTTAACTCTTTGATGTCCTCAAAGGATTCGCTTGGTCAGAACCCTCCCCACACACACACTCCCCTAGCATCTGGAATTCCATAGTTGCCTAGGTCTTGACCTTTCGGTGACCCTGAGAGTAAACGAATCTGCGATGGAACAACATTGCCACCTGGCAGGTATCGGGAGGTAATAGGATAACTAATTGAATGTAATGTTTGTTATAAGTTTAGTAAAACTGATTTTAAGATTGGTAATGTTTATTACTGAATATTTTGTTGTATAATCATTAATGGTATTGTAATACGTTTTTAATGTTTTATCAGTGATGATCAATAGATGTAATATCTTAAGTTGAAAGTTGTTGAGAATGAGTAATAACTTGACTTAGAATTCAATTTTGACAATTTTGATACTAATGTTTGATCAGAATATTAGTGAATATAGCTTTTTGATATGTGTCTGTTTCGTGCAAAGTAAGGAGCTCTAAAATTAGTGAGGAGGGAACTTTGATTTTGCGCATGTAAGATTTATTCAGTGATAGAAATTAAGTTGCTGAATGAGAGGGCTTCAACCCCTTCCCTCCTCTACCTCCGTGAGGGGGGTTAAAGAAGAGATGACACAGAGTCAAACAGATCACTTAGGGAGATCGCTTCAGCAGTTCGCTTGGAAAGTTTGCTCCAAAAGGAGTGGGGGGTAACTCCCTCAAACTTCTCCGTTTAATACACACATTTCCATTGTGTGTTTCATTTCTACTTCATGTTATTTTTTCTTAGTCAAGTGACTTCTAAAGGACAGCATTTTTAAAGATCTTTTGTTTACCTCGCGTGATTTAAATGATAAATGTCCGGCCGGCATTTCAAGTTTTGTCCGTGAAATAGATAAACTCTCAAAACTTTCAGAAGATCGTCTGACATCAAGCTTTTGTATTTTTCAACGAACTATCAGCCAATCGACTCAAAGATCCAACTTTTACTGTTATGACAAGAAAGTTGAAGAAGACTTCCCAGCGTAGGTATCTGAGGGCTGAGTAAGCTACTGAGGTTCCCTCTCCACCTAACGGGTAGGAGGAGATCCACACAGAGAGTGTGCAAAGAAAACCACTTGGACCCAAACAGAACCAACGGCAGCGAGAAGTAAGAGTATCCTGATGGCTTTTGATCAAGAGTTGTTTGTCAGACGTATTTTCTAAATCTCTTAATCTTCCAAATTAATAATTGCAACTTTTATAGCTTCAAGAGAGAATAGAGATCAGAAATTCCATCCATCTTTCCATCTTCAACCGCTTATCCGGGGTCGGGTCGCGGGGGCAACAGCTCCAGCAGGGGACCCCAATCTTCCCTTTCCTGGGCCACATTAACCAGCTCTGACTGGGGGATCCAGAGGCGTTCCTAGGCCAGTGTGGAGATATAATCTCTCCACCTAGTCCTGGGTCTTCCCCGTGGTCTCCTCCCAGCTGGTCGTGCCTGGAACACCTCCTTAGGGAGGCGCCCAGGGGGCATCCGTACTAGATGCCCGAACCACCTCAGCTGGCTCCTTTCGACGCAAAGGAGCAGCGGCTCTACTCCGAGTCCCTCACGGATGACTGAGCTTCTCACCCTATCTCTAAGGGAGACGCCAGCCACCCTCCTGAGGAAACCCATTTCAGCCGCTTGTACCCGCGATCTAGTTCTTTGGATCCTGACCCAGTCCTCATGACCATAGGTGAGAGTAGGAACGAAGATTGACCGGTAGATCGAGAGCTTTGCCTTCCGGCTCAGCTCTCTTTTCGTCACAACGGTGCGGTAAAGCGAATGCAATACCGCCCCCGCTGCTCCGATTCTCCGGCCAGTCTCACGTTCCATAGTCCCCTCACTCGCAAACAAGACCCCGAGGTACTTGAACTCCTTCACTTGGGGTAAGGACTCATTCCCTACCTGGAGATCAGAAATTCCCTCAACACTAAAAGTTCCAATCAGTTGCTTGTGTCATTGAATTTCCATTTCATTCATTCATTAATTACCAGTGTTAATTATTGTATATTCATCCCTTCATTTATTCAATTATCACGATTTATGGTAAATAAATGTTTCACTTTATCACTACGTCGTGGTCTGTGTGTGTATTTCAGAGTGGAAGCTTAGATCAATGAATTCAGAATTTACACTTCAGATTTGAGACTGGTCAATGATCGATGATCAATACTTATATTAAAAACAGTTTCCTCTTTTTCTATAAAAATTGGTGATGCCCCGAACTTTATTTTATTTTATTTTAATATAATTTGCGAGAGCAAGTTATTTAATTTCATGTGGAGCGTAAATGCTACATATGAAACAACAATTCAGTGATTCCAACTGGACTCAGAACAGTTCCAACATGAGTTCATCATTAGAAAGCTGTCAAGCTGAAGAAGGAGTCCTTTCAGGCTGGTTGCTGGTTGGCAGAGGGGACTCCTGAAGCAGCAGACATGTATGTTTCATACTAGTGATGTGACGGTGAGGACATTTTCCCACCGGTTAATAAACTAATCACAACACCAGTGTTACCGATTACACTGGACATTTTACAAGAAAAGATGACGGTCAATATGTGTAGCGCGCTGACTCTGATCTTTACTGTCGGGTGGCGGTGTGTCTTGCCTCTCCGGTAGAGCTTTTGCTGAGGCGCTCTAGGGGTCTACCTGGCGCCGCACACACCGGCTGTGACCGCTACATTCTCCTCGCGGTGATTACCTCATTAATGTTTTGGGTTTAAATCTGAAATATTGTCAAATAGGTGCGTTTGCTTTTCGCTTCGACACCAAATCCTCCGCCATCGTCTTGTCTGTCTACTCTCTCTCATCCCGTGTGTGAAATATGACTCCTGCTACTCTGAGCTGACTCCTTACGGAGCAGATGCATTCACTTTCAGATTGTAGCATCCGTCATCCGACTATCTATTGATAACATGCTGCTGATACACCAAAATGAACTAAAGGGGTTTTATTTCTGTAAAAAAAGCAAGACGACGGTGGGGACTTAATGTAATCAGTGTGTGCCTGAGCACCGTTTAACACCGGTAAAACCGACTACCGTGACAAGCCTTTTTCATATATACAGATATATATCTTGGTGCATTCAGCACCTGATTTACTGAGGCAGCAGATCAACAGACTCCATCATGGCTGCTGAGACAGTCTGCTGCGATTCTAGCTGGTGCGTGTGTGTGTCATTTTGGGTACATTACTGTTATAGATGATGTCACAGATGATGTCACTGATGGGCTTACCTGAGCAGGTGAGATCCAGGATGGAGGAAGAGGTATATGATGTTGCACACTCCCTCAGAGCAGATCCAGACTGAACACAGTCAGACCTGATCCACCACACAGATCTTACTGAGGACTCCTCTCTCTTTTCTACAGAAACAGCAGAGCCACAGTCCAGGTCTTTACAAGCAACTTCTACTGTCTTCGGGGTCCAGGCAGAGTAACCCACTGGTCTCCAGTCTCCCTGATGTTTCACTTCCAGTGTTCCTGCACAGTGACTGTCTCCTCCCACCAACCTGACAGGCTCTGAACAGAAACGAGAATTCTTCAGTAAAAGAATAAAGTGAGTTTCGTTAGAACAGAAATGAACCAGATCAGAGCTGCAGCTCCTCTTCTACCTGAGCAGGTGAGTCCAACAGCTTTGCCAGGTGAGCAGGTGTTTCTATCTGAGCCTGAGCTTCTACAGTCCAGGAGAGCAGACTCAGTTCCTCCACACTGGAACTCTTTGGTCCACATTGGATCCTCCACTTCTCCATAAGTCACCCCCTGGAGGACTGAAGGAGCCCCACAGCCAAGCTCCCTACAGACCACCTCTGCATCCTGCTGGTCAAAGTCAGCTTCACACACTGAGGACCACCACTGGTTAGAGTGGTTGGACTTCACCTCCAGTCTGCCTGAGCACAGACTAGTCCCATTCACCAGCCTGACAGAGTCTGGAGAGATGATAGAAGATAAAATAGAGAGAGATAAAAGACACCAGACACAAAATTAAAAGATGTCATGAAACAACAATTCAGTGATTCCAACTGGACTCAGAACAGTTCCAACATGAGTTCATCATTAACAACAGAACACATCTTTATAACACCACAGACTGCAGCAGTTTTACCATCACATTTACATTTAATACACTCTAACAATTGTTATCCATTGTTGAACACTTTTAATGTGTTTTCAAACAATAACACAACATCATCATCTGCACATTTCTCTATTCTGTTCCTTCTGCTCAGCTGCTCCACAATCTTTGCTCTCCACACAGAGAAGTTTTCAATCTTTCTAATTTTTCTGAGAAGATCTGTAACCCAGAATAAAAGTCTGTTCAGAAAACGATCCCTAAAATCTAAAAGGGATAGGGGTTGGACTCTCTTCTTTTAAGGAGTCTCCCAGGGTGAAGGACACCACGTGGGTGATGAGATACTGACCAGCCCCCGGCTGAGCTGAGCTGCTCAAAGTTGTGGCCAGTAGGTCACTGGTGCCTGTTATAGTGGAAACCAAAGAACCAGCTGGTGGAAACCAGTGGCTAAGAAAGCTGTCAAGCTGAAAAAGGAGTTCGGCTGGTTGCTGGTCGGCCCAGGGGACTCCTGAAGCAGCAGACATGTATGTTTCATATATACAGATATATATCTTGGTGCATTCAGCACCTGATTTACTGAGACAGCAGATCAACAGACTCCATCATGGCTGCTGAGACAGTCTGCTGTGATTCTAGCTGGTGCATGTGTGTGTCATTGTGGGTACATTACTGTCATAGATGATGTCACAGATGATGTCACTGATGGGCTTACCTGAGCAGGTGAGATCCAGGATGGAGGAAGAGGTATATGATGTTACACACTCCCTCAGAGCAGATCCAGACTGAACACAGTCAGACCTGATCCACCACAGAGATCTGTCTGAGGACTCCCTTCTCTTTTCTACAGAAACAGCAGAACCACAATCCAACTCTTTGCAGGCAACATCTGCTTCCTTCAGGGTCCAGTCAGAGTGATCCACTGGTCTCCAGTCTCCCTGATGTTTCACCTCCAGTGTTCCTGCACAGCGACTGTCTCCTCCCACCAACCTGACAGGCTCTGAACAGAAACAAGAGAGTCATCAGTAAAAGAATAAAGTGAGTTTCATTAGAACAGAAATGAACCAGATCAGAGCTGCAGCTCCTCTTCTACCTGAGCAGGTGAGTCCAACAGCTTTGCCAGGTGAGCAGGTGTTTCTATCTGAGCCTGAGCTTCTACAGTCCAGGAGAGCAGACTCAGTTCCTCCACACTGGAACTCTTTGGTCCACATTGGATCCTCCACTTCTCCATAAGTCACCCCCTGGAGGACTGAAGGAGCCCCACAGCCAAGCTCCCTACAGACCACCTCTGCATCCTGCTGGTCAAAGTCAGCTTCACACACTGAGGACCACCACTGGTTAGAGTGGTTAGACTTCACCTCCAGTCTGCCTGAGCACAGACTAGTCCCATTCACCAGCCTGACAGAGTCTGGAGAGATGATAGAAGATAAAATAGAGAGAGATAAAAGACACCAGACACAAAATAAAAAAGATGTCATGAAACAACAATTCAGTGATTCAAACTGGACTCAGAACAGTTCCAACATCAGTTCATCATTAACAACAGAACACATCTTTATAACACCACAGACTGCAGCAGTTTTACCATCACATTTACATTTAATACACTCTAACAATTGTTATCCATTGTTGATCACTTTTAATGTGTTTTCAAACAATAGCACAACATCATCATCTGCACATTTCTCTATTCTGTTCCTTCTGCTCAGCTGCTCCACAATCTTTGCTCTCCACACAGAGAAGTTTTCATTATTTCTCATTTTTCTGAGAAGATCTGTAACCTAGAATAAAAGTCTGTTCAGAAAAAGATCCCTAAAATCTAAAAAGGATAGGGGCTGGACTCTCTTCTTTTAAGGAGTCTCCCAGGGTGAAGGACACCACGTGGGTGATGAGATACTGACCAGTCCCCGGCTGAGCTGAGCTGCTCAAAGTTGTGGCCAGTAGGTCACTGGTGCCTGTTATAGTGGAAACCAAAGAACCAGCTGGTTGAAACCAGTGGCTAAGAAAGCTGTCAAGCTGAAGAAGGAGTCAGGCTGGTTGCTGGTCGGCCCAGGGGACTCCTGAAGCAGCAGACATGTATGTTTCATATATACAGATATATATCTTGGTGCATTCAGCACCTGATTTACTGAGGCAGAAGATCAACAGACTCCATCATGGCTGCTGAGACAGTCTGCTGTGCATCTAGCTGGTGCATGTGTGTGTCATTGTGGGTACATTACTGTCATAGATGATGTCGCTGATGATATCACTGATGGGCTTACCTGAGCAGGTGAGATCCAGGATGGAGGAAGAGGAGCCTGATGTTGCACACTCCCTCAGAGCAGATCCAGACTGAACACAGTCAGAGTTCATGCTCCACACAGATCTTTCTGAGGACTCCTTTCTCTCTTCTACAGAAACAGCAGAGCCACAGTCCAACTCTTTGCAGGCAGCAGCTGCTTCCTTCAGGGTCCAGTCAGAGTAATCTTCACCCACTGGTCTCCAGTCTCCCTGATGTTTCACCTCCAGTGTTCCTGCACAGCGACTGTCTCCTCCCACCAACCTGACGGACTCTGAACAGAAACAAGAGAGTCGTCAGTAAAAGAAGTGAATTTAAGAAAAGATTAAACTTAGAATTGACTTTATTTCTTTATTTCTCCTTTTTTATTTACCTGTTGAGTTGTGATTTTCTTCAGCCTGGAATCCTGTAGAAAAACACAAATATTTATTGTTTTGCATACATTTTTAGAGATGTGATGGAGCTGCTGGCGGGGTGCCTTGAGACCGGTCCGGCCGTCAGTCATGTGATACGTCTTGCTTGAGTATACTTCAGTGTTTACAATCTGCAAACGTAATTGTTCATTTAGTCAGCAGTATGCAGTACAATATGGGTTTGAATCTTTCAGTATTTCATGATTCCATTTTGATTCTTGGGGTCACGATTCGATTCAAAATTGATTCTGGATTCAGTACATAGCGGTGCTAATTTCAGGATCTACTCCAGTCTGCTGTGCACTAATAAAGGCGTTGTGGTAAATTATGTCATGAAAGCAGAATAAAGTGTGTATACGATTATGGAGTTTTCATATTTGAAAAAAGGTATATCAAAGAATGTAAACACAAAGTCAAAAGGTAACATTTATTCATGCTAAACTTGCAAATAAACACATTATACTAAAAAGTGTTTAGTATTTCTCAATTCTCAGTGACTTCAAAAATAACAAGTTCAACTTATACAAAAAATTAAAATGCTGCCTGTTATATAAATAATTTGCTATTTATGGCTAGCTGCCTTTTTATTTCTCAGAAACTTGCCAATTTCAAAAATAAATTGTGCACAAAATAAAACTGTAAAACTGGTATTTTGTGTGATTTTTCAACTAATCACACAATAATGTTTGTCACAACTTTGACTTGGTGTGTATTGTCCATCAGTAGCAATATGTAGGTTCATTTGTAGAAAAAAAAAACTATTAAAAATCGTCCCAATGGCATCACGTGACGGACACGGAAGTTGTAGTACCGCCGTTTGGCCACTAGGAACCAACAGCGGTACGTTTCTTTTCCACAATTTTCATATGCTATTTCATTATTAAATTAACTTTGATTCACCATACATTTTCGTAGTGCTGCCAATATTTGGGCCTTTCTAGTTCATTGTGCTGGCTAGCATTATAGCTAGGCTAATGTTAGGGTTTAGCAGACGCCTGGAACGCCTGGAAGGTTACAGCCAATCAGAGGAGGAGTAGGGGCGGGCCTACTGGGTCGGTGCGCTCAGCGAGTCATGAAATCTACCATAGAAACATAGACATAGACGCTGCATCGGACGCTTCAGCCCGTTGCGGCGATACGTTAACGTGGGCGCCATATTGGACCTGGCAGGACAGGCCTGTAACCCTATACAAGTGAATGGGGGAGCTGCTGTTTTTCTGGATAAAAAGCACTATAACGTCTACATTTCTCAGCTGATTTCAATGAGTCGGTATGCTAAATGGACAACGGCTATATTGTTAACATCTTTAATGTTGGAGAGCTGGACTTTGACTATGTTGGTACCTGGGCCTCAAGGAACTAGCCCTGTAGCTTTCAGCCTCCTTGCCCAAGGCACTTTGTAAATATGGCCTCTGTCCACTCAGCATACCCGAGGCCCTGCAGTAAGGTATGTGAAGTGCACTTGATTTGTCCACTTCACATACCTTACCACATACCTTACCACAGGGCCTCGGGTATGCCAAGAGGACCTTGTCCAATGGCAATACCTCGGCCAATCGTAGCGACTTGGAATTGGATTTCTGGCCCTCAGAGTGTTTTGAGCCATTTTATCAAATTTCTCTGATTTACTTCAAACTTGGCACATGGGAAGCTCTTCCTCCAGGAATGAATGTCCCAAAATTTCAAAAATCTATGGTTTTTGAAATATAAACAATGTATTGTCAGTGGACACGTTGACATTTCTTGACCTTTAACCAATTAAGGCCATATTTTCAATTCTGCAGTTAATTTTAAATCCAAAATTAGAACACGTGATCTCTGTGACCTCCTGAATCAACTGGCCTTGGATCTGTATTGCTACAAAGACTCTGAAAGGAAGTATCCCTGGAGGAGAGATAGAAGCCTGAAACACAGGATTCTGGATTAGAGGGTCAATTTTAGTTGCCTCTATAAATTTCACATCATTTAAAGCTATTTTAGCTGAAATATGTATAAATGTCTATGTATATATGTCTATGTGTACATGTCTATGTGTACATGTCTGTGTACATGTCTACGTATACATGTATATGTATACATGTATATGTATACATGTCTATGTATACATGTCTATGTATATATGTATATGTATACATGTATATGTATATATGTATATGTATTTATGTTTATGGTCTCTCCCGTTTTTGACCTCAGTGATGAATATGTTGGGTTTTCTGTGGCTGCTTCACAATAAAAGTCTCACTGTGTTTGTCTAGTTGAGGTGTTTTAATGTGAAGCAGCAGCAGCAGGAAATGTGTTAGTATTAGCAGCAACTTAATGCAGCTCAGATACGGCTGTAGGAGAGTGAACAGGAAACAATGAGGCTGATATCAATCAGAGCAGCTTACAAACAGTATCACTCGTTACATGCTGCATCGTTTCCTCTCAATGTGTCACGAGCCTGAATCTATGGCGGACTCCGCCACTAACGATTAAAACCACCGCCCAGAGAGATAATTACTGAGTAGACATACGGGTACATTGATTACAGAAATAATATTTGACTAAAAATAGAATCAAACACTTGGTTTGATTTGGTGAAAATATGAAAGATTATAACAAGGGCTGTCAAAGTTAATGCGTTAAGGCAAATATGTTTTAATGCCACTAATTTCTTAATGCATTAACACAACTTGTGATTTTTAGGTTGTAGCGGCTCAGTTTTAAAGTTAGAGTGAAGATACTGGTATCATATGAAACTAGAAAACATAAGGAAAAGGCATGGCCATTTTCAAAGGGGTCCCTTGACCTCTGACCTCCAGATATGTGAATGAAAATGGGTTCTATGGGTACCCACGAGTCTCCCCTTTACAGACATGCCCACTTTATGATAATCACATGCAGTTTGGGGCAAGTCATGCTTCTTCCAGCTCAAACAGATCTCTAAAGTCAGATCTTTTTTTATCTCCTTCCGATTTACATAAAGTTATACATGCTTTTATTTTTTCTTGCCTAGATTACTGTAATGCACTTTATGTTGGTATCAGCCAGAGCTCCATTCACCGACTCCAACTGGTGCAGAACGCTGCCGCCCGAATCTTTTAATTTTTTTATTTAGTGAAGCAAGACAAAACAGGTGAAATTTGACAAGACAAACAGAAACAAACAAAAGAGAAAAGTAAATAAATAAAATACATCGGGTGACTTGACAAAATCAACGGGACAGGCCAATTCTAACAAAACGAACAAAATGAGACAAATAAATAAGAGATGCTGGTGGAGGGAGGGGGGTGTTATCGACAGTGCAGGGCAGTCTGTTGTGTAAGGTTCTAGTGTGTGTGTACAGTTGTGTGTGTTTGTATGTATGCAGTGTGGGGGGGTGTAGGGTGTTTGTTTGTTTGTATCTAAAGAGGAGAAAGAAAAGGGCGGGAAAGAGAGAGAGGGGGTGGGTGGGTTGAGTATTTTTCGTGGCAGGGGTGGCTTATAATATCTCATGGTCCGACAATGTTATGTTATCATATTTTGTCTTTATATATTGGTCTTTATTTGTATTTGCATTTGTATTTTTTTGTTTCCTGAGACAGGTTACCCCCCTTAAGCTGCCTCCAGACCCTGGAGAGAGGGTTGGCTGTCAGAGGTGTCTACTGTCTACTGTCGCCCTTCTGCCCATTCTGAACAGCCCCAGACCCGTCAGGAGAGAGCCTGTTCTGTGTTGGGAGAGGGATTTTTTTTATTATTTGTTTTTCCCTTATCTTTCCCTTCCTCCTTCCCAATTCATTTCTTTAATTTTTTGTATTTATTTTAAACCGGACGTCAGGCTGCCCCAGCCAGGAAATAGGGAAAGGTGAAGGTGGATGATAAAGTAAAGGAAAGGGGGAAAGAAGAGGAGGAAAAAGAAAGGGGGGAGGAGGAGTGGTGGTACTTGATGGGGTGAAGATGCGATGGGGGGAGGGAGAGAGAGGGTGTTATGCCAGACGGATATAGTGAAGGGTTGTTGGTGCAATGTATTTTTTGCAAGCAATGCTGTTTTTTATATGTGATTATTATAATAACAATGATAAGTAAAGTAAATAAATGATCCAGTAAATAACTAAATAAATCAATTCATTAACCAATCCATTCACCATCTAACCATCCGATTGATTCATTGTAATAGTAGTAATAATAATAATGGTTAAAAATAATAATAATATATATATATATATATATGTATATATATATATGTATACATACATACATACACACACACATATACACAAAATATATATACATACATACACACATAATAATAATAATAATAATAAACAAAGAAGTCAAAAATCAAAATAGAAATATATATATATCTATGTTGATATTGTCCGAAGGTAGTGAATACATAGTAGTAATAATAGTGATAAACCAGTATACTAATAAGAATAACCACAGTAATACTACAATTACAAAAATATATAGTAATAATGATAATGATAATAATGATAATACTAATAGAGTTAATTTGTAATATTAATAAAGAATATAATATAATAATAAAGAAAGACAAGAGAGAAAAAAACAACAACAACACAAGTAAGGTTATAAAAGTTGAAGAAAAAAAAAGTAATATTAATAAATAAACAAGTAAAATACATTGATGTTAAAAATAATACCTGAGGGGAATAATGATAATAGTATAATAGTAGTAATAATAATAATAGTAATAGTAGTAACCATAACCATGACAATAGACATGTCAATAATAGCTATAATAATAGTAATAATAATACAAATAACAATAATAACAGGAGCAATAGCAGCATCAATAATAATAATATTGATAATACCTATAGTCATAGTGCCATTAGTAGTAGATCAGTAAATAAGCCACTTAATTAATTTGTTCATTAGTAAATTAATAATAATGGTAGTCGTAATAATAATAATGACAAATGGAGAGGAAAGAAAAGAACCAAATAGACCGATTAATCAAGTATTGAAACAGTAACCAATTAATCAATTGTAATAATAATAATAATAATATTACCATTACTACTATCATTAAGAGAAAAGTAAAAATAAAATAAGAATAGAAACTCATATATGCGTGCTAATATTGTTTGAAGGGAGTGAAAACATAGATAGTGATCTAATATACTAATAAGTTGGACATCCATTATGCAATAATAATTGATTGATAATCTATATGATATAGCAATGATGATAATAATAGTATAGTATAGCAGCACATTTTATACTAAGACAATAATAATACCAACAATCATACAAACAAATTACTAAGAAGAAAAAGATAAATTAATTAATTAATTATAAAAATATACAAAACATACAAAATCCCATTGGTTATGATGGTGGAGACCAGAGCAACGATTGTGCGAGGTGTGTGGGGAAATGAGGTATTGGTAAGGGGAGAGGTTTAGAGAAGACAGAGAGGGGAAAAAAAGGAATGACGCACACATAAAATAGTTCAGAGATAGGGTTTAGGAAAGGAAGGAGGATGTAGATGATCGATGATGTAAGTGAGCAGAGTGTGAATAGATGATGTGTTATATGTTCAGAATTGATTTTAAAATTGTACTGATCACTTTTAAAGCATTAAACGGCCTTACCCCAAATTACATCAAGGATCTATTGGCCCGCCTAGGCGTTCCGTTAGATCAACAGACGCAGCTCTGCTGGTTGTTCCCAGATCTCGGCTTGTGACCAAAGGTGACCGGGCCTTTGTGGTTAGAGCCCCCCCGACTATGGAACACTCTGCCTATTGAAATCAGACTCGCTACTTCATTACCATCTTTTAAGTCCCTTCTAAAAACTTTCTTTTACAGGAAAGTGTTTTTGAATAATTAATATGATGCTGTTCCTTTTATCATCCCTCTCTGGACATTTTATTCTGCTTTCTAAAAATGTATTTTATCCCCAGATGTTTCTTGTTTTTATGATCCCTCTGTTGTTTGTATTTTATTCTTTGCTGATTTATTGTTTTTTGTTGTTTTTCTGTTTTGTTGATTTTTATTTTATTTTTTTTAATTCTGAAAAGCACTTTATAACCTTGTTTAGAAAAGTGCTATATAAATAAAGTTTGTTATTATTATATAAGTAGTCAAGTCAGCACACTGACACACTGACAGCTGTTGTTGCCTGTTGGGCTGCAGTTTTCCATGTTATGATTTGAGCATATTTCTTTTGCTAAATGCAGTACCTGTGAGGATTTATGGACAATATATGTCATTGTTTTGTGTTGTTAATTGATTTCCAATAATACATTTATACATATATTTGCATAAAATAAGCATATTTTCCCACTCCCATGTTGATCAGAGTATTAAATACTTGACAAATCTCCCTTTAAGGTACATTTTGAACAGATAAAAAAAAATTGTGAATAATTAGTGATTAATCCAGATTAAGTATTTTAATTGATTGACAGCCCTAATTATAACTTTAATGTGTACGATTTCACAGCATCCATGTTCCCTTTCTGTCTTTTCTTCCTTTGAGTGTGGAGGTGATGTGATGTGATGTGTGTGGGGGTGATCAGAGTCGGCCCGTCCTATATGCTGAATATGTAGTTGCGTAAGGCCCCACAAATCCCTTTTTTCCCTTTAAATTAGGGCTGTCAATCAATTAAGATATTTAATCGCAATTAATCTCATGATTGTCCATAATTAATCATGATTAATCACACATTTATCGGACATTTTGTATCCGTTCAAAATGTACCTTAAAGGGAAATTTGTCAAGTATTTAATACTCTTATCAACATGGGAGTGGACAAATATGCTGCTTTATGCAAATGTATGTATATATTTATTATTGGAAATCACGTCTCTCCTCTTGTCTCTCCTCTTTTCTCCTCTTCTCAGTATGACATCCGGGTATTTTTGGCATACTGTAGATTTTGCTTTTGTTCACATACTACATGCTACATTTTGGCCAAATCAGTACGTACTACTAGTATAGTATGAGGTTGTACTACTAGTATAGTATGAGGTTGTACTACTATTATAGTATGAGGTTGTAATACTAGTATAGTATGAGGTTGTTCTACTAGTATAGTATGAGGTTGTACTACTATTATAGTATGAGGTTGTACTACTATTATAGTATGAGGTTGTACTACTATTATAGTATGAGGTTGTAATACTAGTATAGTATGAGGTTGTTCTACTAGTATAGTATGAGGTTGTACTACTATTACAGTAAGAGGTTGTACTACTAGTATAGTATGAGGTTGTTCTACTAGTATAGTAGGTTAGAATACAGCCTTGGTGTGTGTGATCAGTTTGTTCTCTGATTTAAAGATCAATATAATTGTGTGAATAATAACACATCACGTTTGAAGCAGAGTCCTACCTGAGCTCCACAGCAGCAGCAGCAGCAGCAACAGGTGATCCATGACGTCCAGGTAGACCGTCTGTCTGCTCTGTGTGTGCTGTCCTCACGGGATCTCTGCGTAGTGGAGGAGCTGCAGCTTTACTCATCATTAAGTTGACTTTAGTTTTACAGATATTAACACTCCTCTAATCTGCATTTCTTTGAAACTGATATTTTCATAAGAAGCTGCTGACAGATCACAGATTATAGGACTGTGGTTTCTGTTACCATGACAACCAGAGCAGGCTGAGATGTTCCTATCTGATTAAGCTGTCAGAGTGTCATTTCCAGGTAAATGTGTTAACCTCAGCAGAGAGTCGTTCAGAGGAAACTGAACTACAGCTGCAACTAACCGTTATATTAATAGTTGATGAATCTTTCTATTCTGTTATTCAAGTAAACAATCATTGAGGAACAGGGCTGGACTGGGACAACAAATCCTCCCTGGCATTTTGGCCCAGACCGGCCCCATCACCGGTCATTTGTGCTGTGTGTACCACGTTTTGTTGAAGGCTCTGTTCGAAGAAATCCCTTCAAATGTGGTTGTTTTGCATACTTACCAATCTTGAGTCCTCAAAAATAGGGAGGATTTGAAAACCAAAGTGGGGGTCTGGGGGTCCTCTCCCAGAAAAACTTGAGTTTCAGAGACTTTGTTTCCTGAATTCTGGTGACTTTAAAACAATGAAAACAACAAAATAATAAGTACACTGCAACAGCAATTTTATGTTAAACTTCTAATTTACCTTTAAATCTCAGGAAAGAAAACTGAATAATTCGCCCCTCTGGCATAAACTTTGTGTGTGAATATCTAGCATAAACTAATATTCATCAGTTATAATTCATTTTTTTTGCCCCTTCTGTCCCTTTTTTAGGATTATACATGCTGTACAGTGCCAGAAACAGGTGAAAAAAAATTAATTTGACAGTCTTATTGGACCTATCACATTCAGACTCTGATGGGGGGGGCAGTGCCAGCCCCGGCCCCCACTTTGGCCCCAACTCTGGCAGACACACATAAGCAGACAGAGACACAGACAGACAGACAGACAGACAGACAGACACAGAGAGAGAGATGGATAGTAAACAGCAGAGGATCAGAAGAAGCAGAGAGATGTTCTTCTGATGTGAACAGCCAGGCTTCAGCTTGTGTGGAGATTAATAGTGCGGCGTTATGAATCTCCCAGAGAAGCTGATATGGAGAGGGCAGAGGAGATCCGGCAGCTTGTGAGAAGCTCCGGTACGCATGAAAAAGTCACGGTACGCCATAAGGAGTAAAATGAGTAAAATACTGCATACTGCTACTTACCGGCCCACTTCAAGCACTGCTCATCTCTCATGACATGTTGAGCCAGGCAGCCCAGAACTGCTTACTGCAAACTCTACACTCCCTCCCTCATCTCTCTCCCTCTCCTCCTCACTGTGGCCGCCTGGCACAGAGCGATTGGGCCAGCCCAGTGTCAATTAAGGAAAAGAAATGGGCCGATTTACCTGTTTTATGGGCCCAAAAAAAAAAAAAATAGACACACGTCGGCCCAAAAGGACATTGGCCCACCGGGAAAACGCTCGGTATGCCAGATGGCAAGTCCAGCCCTGCTGTATGTGAATACAGCTCGCCGCCGGGTGATGTTATTAACCCAGAAACGACGGCGTTTAGTTTTCTGACATATCTGGGACTTCCACAACATGTACAAAGCAGCAACAGTGGTTATTTCTTCCATGGTTGATGGAGGAAAGAAAAGTTGTTGGTCCAACTTCGCTCTTGGTGTGAACACAGCTTTACAATTGAGCCACAACACAAAGCTACTCTGCTCTTTTTCATTCCTCATCTAAACGTATTGTGTCTCTCCACCACAGGGTAGTTTGACGAACATCCTCAGAGACAGAAATCAGACAACAAAAAAAGAAACTTTATTGGACGCACCGCTCAAATCGCTTGAAAAAAAGACTTACAGTTGATCTATACGTCCTAAAGTGTCGAAAACACCCACGATGAAGGATGTCTACGTTTAAAGACAAAGACGGTGCTGGATACTGAAAGAGGAAGATGACCCAACGGCCGGGGAGACCCCACAAAACAGCTTCTTTTTAATGTGAGGATCCACATGTCCTCACGTTACTATCTCTATTACTTGTCCTCAATTGATTTATTGAAAGTAAATTAGAAATAAATCCAGTGGACAGCATGAGCAACAGGACAGTCACCTCCAACTTTATCTATAAAATCAGCTGCAGCCTCGTCACTGGAACACTGATAATCCTCCAATGAGCGAGTTTAAACAGACACTCACAGACTTCTACTGAATGATGCCCTTATAAAGAAATGTGTCATCACGTGATGGTGGAAAACTCTTTTCCACATTTAGCGGCAGAGAGAGAATTACACCGCTGCTCTGAGCTATATACATTATATCTGAAGTGAACTTTGATGTCGACACTCTGGGGAAAGCCCCAGAGACAGCTTTTAAAAAGAATAATGTAGCACTTCTCCTTTGAGATAAAAATACAGATAATAATACAGAGATGTATGTTTTATATCTGCATTGTCAAATACTGTTGGCCTTCCAGTGTTTGGTTCAGATTGAGACTCTATTTTAGCAATAAAATATGAATAGTTTGTAACTAAAGAATGAACGGAGGAGGACAGAGTTTGCTTTTCACCTCCAAATAGAACGACTGAATATTTTGTATGAAGTAACGTTTGTGATTGGTTCTTGTTTTAGTGGTTTTAGTTTAGAGCCAATGAAAGAATCTCTCTCATGATTCTGACATTACGTTTGAATCGAGAAGATGAATTAAAGATACTGATATTGAACTTGTGTCTATGAGGCTCGTATGTAAGTTTGGTTTTTGTTGTTTGTCTTGTTTATATATTTGAAACAGTGGACTATCTAAAGTTAACCCTTTATGCGCTGTCAGTCATTTCTCTGAAGAGCGGTGTTTGCCCTCACATTCAACACAGCATGAAATCACCCTCAGCTCAGAATCAAATCTCTGAATGTCCTTTTTTATAACACTGACTGACTGAGCTGCTGTCAGTTTGTTAGAGCAGTTCCACTAAAATGTTTATTGCACATAATCTCAGTTTAAATAGTAAAGATTGGTATGAAGCGTGGACACGTCCGATCAGTGAATGATGATCTCTATCACTCATGATGTGATTGGTCGCACTGATGGAACATAATTCCTATAATATTGTAGATTATGTGTTAATATTTCTGAGTGAGCAGGATGGTGGTGCAGCTGCATAACGGAGTTAGAAAGGGAGTTTTTTATTTAAATCGGATGCATATAATCTGATCGTGTTTTAACAGCATTTCAGTGACTGTGTCTAAATTTACTACATGTGTTGAAGAAATTGAAATTAAGCCACTGAATGCTGTTGAGCCAAGATCCAAATAGATGTTTAAAATCTACTGTATTTTATCTTTTAAATCGCCAAACACATTATTACTGGATCAGATTTTGAGCTTACAATCATGCATCTACATCTTGATCTATATATGTTTTAGATTTTTCATCTTCAGTTGTTGTCCCCTGTGTTTTGTCTCCGTCAGATTAAATGTAATGTAGGCTACAGTCCAATACACAGTCAGATTCACCATTTCATCATCCATTAAGGAAACGTTAGTCTGGTAAAAGATGAACCAATGGACAACACTGATAAAACTTTATTATATTACTGACACTTTCCACTGCTCTGACTTTTGTTTTATAGATAAATATGCACAGTCGGCTACATGCGTTAACATCTTTATGTGGACTGGATTCAAATGGAGGTTGTTCCTTTTCTTTACCTGTTGCCATGGTGAATCGTGGTATCAGAGCTCTATTGATGATGGCTTTTGATGTTCAGCTTTAACCTACTCAGAGTTGATTGATCTGACTCAGATCAGCTGTTCTGGAACTGACAACTCAGGATTAGTAAACTCAGAGTTCAGGTTTAGACTGAAACGGAGCCCAGACAAAACATGAAAATAATACAAGACACAATCCCAACAAATATATATAAAATATATTCAGGAAAGCAGAGAAGTTGTTTAACAGTTTAATGTTCTGTAAATATTCCCATCATATATGACAGGATTATGACAAATCCAGTGACGGACTCAGTGGAAGAAAATATAAAAAAAAAAGGACATCTGCTGCAACAGCTGCTTCATGGAGTGTTTAACCATTTCAATGTCTGTTTCCCAGCAGAGATCTCACACTCTGTAATGGCATCTCAGCTCTGTTCAACAATGTCAAACTCTGGCAGTTTTAGTTTGACTGGTCAGGGTGAATAGGAGGAAAGGCTGCTCTCATTTAGTCACCAGCCCACAGAAACTTGTAAGAGGAAACATGTTCTGCTAACATGTCAGTATTGACTGTGTTTATCACATACAGTTCAAATACAAGTTTGGCATTCAAATAAAATACAGGTACGTGGTCTGTTTTGAACTCACCCCTCATTTGACCTTTCTAATATTGTACAGCTTGCTGTGTTTTTCTGTGTTCAGGGTCACAGGAGGTATTGAATATTCACTCATATATATCATATATATATTCCATATTCACTTGGGATAGGATGTATAGGTGTTGGTTGAAGAGTAGCGACGTTACCTTGGTGTGTCAGTAATAACACTCAGGACGCTCAGATACGGTTGATTCCTCTTTACTGATTTATCTTAACACAACAGCACAGTATTACCACCACAGAGGCTTATAACCATAGATTATAACCACAGAGGCTGAAAAATACAAATTACAGAGCAAGTAAGTAGTCTTCTATTTTTCATCCATTTTTCCCTCCCACCCCCAACAATAAAGGAAATAACCAATATAACACTAATGGAAACAGATACAAGACTTAGAGCAACTGAGCATCTGAGGAGCAGGGGTGAAATATATAAAAAAGGACTTCATGGAGTATTTAACCATTTCCTCACATGTTTTCTCCACTTGTTTGTATTTGTTCCTCTTGTCCTGTGGAGACTTCAGCTGGTCCTCCAGGTCAATGACTGCTTGTTCTATGGAAAAAAAACGTTTTGACTCTAGAGAGAAAACTCACAGAATCGACGCACAGCTCCATCTTCATCCTCACAGAACAGAGGCCTGTACTACGAAGCCAGTTCAACATACCCAGGGTATCTTCTCGTTATCTGGCTTCACTAACCCTAACAAACGAGATCACACTAAGCGGTCCTATGAAGCTGGTTATCAACTAGATAAATTAACCCAGGGTTTCTCTGTCTGGCTGGTGAAGTGAACGGTTGTGATGAGCGTGTACTGCCCTCAAATGGTCACAGAAGGGAATTACAACATCAGGTTTAAAGGGGAGCTACGCCCATTTTCAAAATTCATACATGTTATTCCTATGGTCTAAGAAAGTCCAAAAAAATATTAGTAAACATGAACAACTCTCTCCCAAATCTAAAAAGCTAGAGTGCTAAAACTTGTGATGTCACAGGGGTATAAAGTGTGGAGCTGCTACATAGACAATGAATGGGAGGGATGTTCTAGATCAGCCATTCTCAACCAGTGTGCCGCGGCCCACCGGTGTGCCGCAGAGCGCCATCTAGTGTGCCGCGGAGGCAGTGGTACTAGATTATTTTTTTATTATTATTTAGCAAAGTGAACAGGTAAAACCTAAAGGAGGTAAGATGCCAGCTGCCGTAAAACCAAAGCCTATTGAAGGAGGCTGAGACACGGACGGACACGGGTCTTGTATTGGGTATAACACATGCGCAGTGTAACTGGAGCTGCGGTCGTGCGTTGCGATCGGCTCAATTTCGGCGAGTGCAGAGCAGATATTACTGCGCATGTGCGGTACCCCGAAGGCGCGTTGATTAAGTGTGACCCAACCTCCTTCAATAGGCCTTGTGTAAAAACACCAAACATCATCAGGTAGAGACAAACGTGTTTGCCACTGTTAGCTAGTTAACGTTCTCGGATGCAGTGAGACAAAATGGATCGGTTTTTAAAGCGAAAAAGTAATGTGGGAGACAACCCTGCGCCAGTAAAAGCTCCGAAGCGTGTGGTGAGGAAATATGACCCTGAATACATTAAATTTGGATTGGTAATGGCAGGCAGTGATGCTGAGCCCAAGGCACAATGTGTTGAATGTGGAGAAATCTTGTCAAATGAGGCGCTAAAACCATCGAAGCTCCAGAGACACTTAAACACAAAGCACCCAGGATGTGTCGAGAAGCCAAAAGAATATTTCCTAAGGAAAAGGGACGGGCTTCAGGCACAACAGAAAGTCATCACAACATTAACAACTCAGTCAAAAGCCACTTTGAAAGCTAGCTACATGGTTGCTGCTCGTGTAGCTCGTAGCAAGAAACCCTTTACGATTGCAGAGGAGCTTATTTTGCCAAGCGCTGTGGATATGTGCCGAGAGTTACTGGGGGAAGCCGCTGCAACCAAAATTCAGTCAATACCCCTCTCCAATGACACCGTGAGCAGAAGAATTATTGACATGAGTGATGACATCGAATGCCAACTTCTGGAAGGAATAAAGGCAAGCCCATACTTTGCCATACAGCTGGACGAGTCGACTGACGTTAGCAATGCCGCTTTATTGTTAGTTTTTGTAAGATACTGCAAGGACAGTAATCTTCACGAGGATCTATTTTTTTGCAAGGAGCTTCCAACAAGAACAACGGCAGATAATGTAATGCGCTGCCTTGATGATTACTTCACTGAAAAAGGTCTTGATTGGAAATACTGTACAGGTGTTTGCACAGACGGCGCTGCATCAATGACGGGAAGACATCGTGGTGTTGTAAAACAGATCCAGGAGAGGGCGCCAGACGCCAAGTGGACGCACTGTTTCTTACATCGGGAAAGTCTAGCTACAAAGCAGATGTCACCAGAACTGCATGAAGTCATGAACGTGGCTGTGAAAACTGTTAACTATATTAAGAAAAATGCACTCAACTCAAGGTGTTTTGCTGCTTTGTGTGAAAGACTTGATGCAGATCATTTGCAGCTGTTGTACCACGGTGAAGTAAGGTGGCTTTCAAGGGGACATGTGCTTAATCGCCTTTTTGAACTGAGAGAAGAAGTGCACACATTTCTGGAAGAGCAGCACTCCCCTCTTGCTGAGCATTACACTGATGGTAACTTTTGTGCAACACTGGCCTACTTATCAGATATATTTGACCAGCTCAATATATCAATGCAAGGCAGAAACAGCACAGTGTTTTTGGTTTCAGACAAAATTGAGGGCTTCAAGAAAAAACGTATTCTGTGAACAGAAGAGTCAAGGAGGGACGATTTGACGTGTTTTCACTCCTAAGTGAAACTTTGGAAGCCACTCCTCATGTCAACATATCCAGTGTTATAACCCAGCATTTGACTCAGTTGTCAGGAAAGTTTACAGGCTACTTCCCAGAAGATGCACGAGATGGAAACCTTTGGATTTTGGACCCTTTCTCTGTGGATCCTGCTTCAGAAGACATAGCTCTCTCCACTGTGTTGGAAAATGAACTGATGGAACTATCAGCAGACAGCAGCCTGAAACTTCAGCTCACACAAGTTGACCTTGCTTCATTCTGGATACTGGCTGCCAGTCAATATCCCTCTCTGTCAAAACGGGCAATCAAATTTCTGTTGCCTTTCACCACCACCTATTTATGTGAGTCAGGGTTTTCCATTGTGACTGTCACAAAATCAAAGGCAAGGAACAAACTGAAAGCAACTTTGAATGCTACTCTGCGTGTCAGCCTCTCACCCATCCCACCATGACTTGATCTCATTATTTCCCAGAGGCAAGCCCAAGTGTCTCACAGAGGGTAAGCAGAATATGTATTTTGGTCATTACAGCTGACAGTGGCATAACACATATCTACAGCCCAGTTTATTATATGTTGTATAAACATGTTAGGTTTTTTACTCATTTATTTGGGAAGGTGGTCCTCGGAAATGTTTTGACAATCACAAGTGGGCCTTCAGTTGCAAAAGGTTGAGAACCCCTGATCTAGAACATCTCTCCCAATTCATTGTCTATGGAGCAGCTCCACACTTTATACCCCTGTGACATCACAAGTTTTAGCACTCTAGTTTTTTTGATTTGGGAGAGAGTTGTTCATGTTAACTAGTATTTTTTGGACTTTCTTAGACCATAGGAATAACATGTATGAATTTTGAAAATGGGCGTAGCTCCCCTTTAAACCTAATGTTGTAATTCCCTTCTGTGACCATTTGAGGGCAGTACATGGTCATCACAACCATTCACTTCCCCAGCCACAATAAACACCGAAATACTTTTGCGTCCACTTTCAAAGTAAAACAATTCAAACATACAGCGGCGATTCCGATATGCTGTCCACTCCAGCTGGGGATAGACAGAACATTCACAATGATAGCATGGACATGTTTTATTAGAATAAATGTATTGTCAGTTTGTTCTAGATAAAAGACAATGGCAGTAATGTTAGCTGACCAGACGAAGGTCTCTCC